>NW_026068363.1:120755-147887 GCF_014885135.2 Alexandromys fortis
TGAGGCTAGCATGGAATACACACACAGAGAGAGAGAGAGAGAGAGAGAGAGAGAGAGGCAGACAGACAGACAGACAGACAGACAGTAAGTTGTATTGTATTTTTGGACATAAAAAGACTAACAAAAATTTCTAAAACAAGACATAAAAGCTCGATTTCCCAAGGTTGAATGTAAGCCAGGGTGGTGACTCTCTAGAGAGTTTTTGTCTCAGTTCCCCATAAGTCTGAAGCTCTGTGTGAAATAGTTGTCATAGCCAGACAGACAGTGGTAGTCAGCTTCATCCTCAGCCTGCAGTCCGGAGATAGTTAAGATGCCAGAGTTGGAAGATCTGTCCTTGGATCCAGAGAACCTATCTGGAACCCCAGAGGGTCTTTGATCATAATTGTAGATGAGCAGACGGGGTGTACTTGCTGAATGCTTCTGGTACCAGTATACATAATTACTTTCAATGTTCCCAGTGCTGCGGGTACAGGAGATGGTGATCTTCTGCCCCAAGGATCCTGACACAAATTGGGGCTGGGTGAATACAACCTCAGCCCAAGATCCTGAAAGGGTAGAATGAAACAAAGTATTAGTGAGATCCAGGCAAGGCCAATTTCTAGGTATCTGGGAAGAAACTATCATTTCTCCTGTTCACACTCCCAGATTCCCATGCAAACAGCTACCTGTGCAGTGAGCAAGGAAAGTGAGGAGAACTGGAGTCCAGGTCATGGTGGAAACACTTGAAAGTTCTCCTAGAGCCACACAACCTATTGAAAGGCAGTCACTTCTTATCTGTGACTGTCCTCAGAGGGGATGATCCCTATGCAAATATCTCCTGTCCTGGAGGCTATGAAAACTCCTCCTTCAACATTAGCCTAGGCTCCAGCTGAGAAAAAAAAAAAAGTTAGAGGAAACTTACTTCCTCATGTACAGAAAATGCTGCTGGGCAAGGAGAAATCAGCTGAGATCCTGGCAAAAAAAAAAAAAAAAAAAAAAAAAAAAAAAAAAAAAAAAAANAAAAAAAAAAAAAAAAAAAAAAAAAAAAAAAAAAAAAAAAAAGCAAGTCTGTGTCTGTTAATGCCATCTGGTGGCTGGATGAGTCATCAATTCAGGGCAGCTGCCAGTGCTTAAGGTTTCTACCCTCTTTAAAATACCTCTGACAGAGATGAGAGCAAGGAAAGAGATATCTTGATTTAGGAAGCCATTATGAGACTAACAAGAAACTTGATGTTAGAGAAATTCCCAGGAATCAACAAGGATGACCCCAGCTAAGACCCTAAGCAATAAAAGAGAGGATGCCTGAACTGGCCTTGCCCTGTAGTCAAACTGATGATTATCTTAAATATCATCATAGTACCTTCATCCAGCAACAGATGAAAACATAGGCAGAGACCCACATCAGAGCACTGGACTGAGCTCCCAAGGTCCAATTGAAGAGTGGAAAGAATGAGCATATTAGCAAAGAGGTCAAGACCATGATGAGGACACCAACTGAAACAGTTTACCTGAGCTACACCAGCTGGTGGTGTAGGAGAATCTTCTTTTTATGTGTTGCTTTCATTGGTCAAATAAAGAAACTACCTAGGCCTTTTGATAGGGCAGAACATAAATAGGTGGAGAACATAGGACTGGATGCTGGGAGGAAGAAGGCAGTGTGGAAGACGCCATGGCTCTCTGAGATGGATGCTGATTAGACTCATGTCAGTAAGCCACAGTCAAGTGGCGATACACATTAATGGAGATGGGTTAAACGAATATATAAGAGTTAGCCAATAAGTGGTTAAAACTAATGGGCCAGGCAGTAATTTAATTAATACAATTTCTGTGTGGTTATTTAGGTGTTTAAACAGGCAGGCACCAGGAACACAGCCCACCAATCCGTTCTACTACAAGCTGAACTGGAAAGGAACAAGCATAGGACCAAACTAGTCCCTTTGAGTGTGGTTGATAGTTGTATAATTGGGGCAGACTGAGGGGACACTGGCAGTAACACCGGGATTTATATCACTACTGCATATATTGGCTTTTTTTGGATCCTATTCTCTTTGGATGTTTACCTTGCTCAGCCTAGATGTAGTATGGAGGGCCTTAGACCTTCCACAAAACAATGTGCATTACCCTCTCTTAGGATTAGATGGGAGTGGAGTGGGAGGGTGTGTAGCTGGAATGGGAAGAGAGAAGGGAGTGGGAATTTGGATTGGTATTATTTTTAAAAAATCTAATAAATCAAGTAGACTCATTCCACACTCATAGCTAAGTCTTCTACTCACTCAATTTTAGTTTTAAATTCTTTTCTTCTCTCTGCAATGTTCCTTTCCTTTCCCAGCTCCTTCTTTATATCTCTACTGTCTCTTCTACTGAATATCTTCCAAAGTTGCTCACCTCAGAAGACAACTGCATTCCAAAATGTCTGGTTTATTCTCTCGAGACTCCAGCATTCCAGGAGTATCATCTACCTGCCAATCCTGCATACCACAAACACGTTGTCTGAAATCTACATGTCTAACATGGACAAAGCAAAGCACTGTTTTATACTTTTTAACATTTTCAATTTTTTGTCCCCATAATATTTTTTGACTTTTTATGTAATAATCAAATTGGGTCTAAAGTATTAACCAAACCAGGATTCTGGTGCCCATGCATGACGCCCTGTGATAACTGATTCAAATCCCTGACCAAACAGTGTAGTCACATTAGCTTCAACCCTTTCCTCTATTAGCATAGAAGTTCTTCTCCAAGTCTTCCTATGCCCCCTCCATGATGACCCTAAACTGATCTCTTTCCTTATTCTTCACTGTCACAATTACATTAGAAGACATATTTTTATATAATTAATTACATGTTTCACTTAACTAATTCCATTCCTTATATTATTGCCTCAGTTTATTCTTAGTGCTTTCCTCACTCTTCCCATGAGCAGTTAGTTATCTATACCAGGGGAATGGGAAAGATATTGAAAGGGGAAATGCAAATTATAATGTTTACAATCCAGAAAATGGAAAATTATATAAAACTGAAAAAAAACTGTAAGGAAGAATTAGGGTGAGTGAGCAATCTATCTGTCCCAGTCAGTTGTTGTTTTCATTCTGTATGTAAAATAATTGAGAGGATATGCAAAGTTTGCTTAGTTTTGCTTTTCAAATGTGTTTCTGTTCTCAATGTCACTCAGTCCATGCACAAATGTGACGTGCTTAATTTTGATCACTTTCTTATGGGAACCTAGATCTTCTAAATGATATTATAGATATACCTTAATCGTACAGAATTTGTAGTTTTCCTTGGTTCTTTCACAGGGTATACCTTTTCGGCTTTCCTTATTCTAGTCTTCAGAGCTTTACAGACACAGGATAGTTCATGGGATGGGAGAGCTGTATTACATTTGCATATCTACTGTGCATAGGTTTTAACATTCATTTGTAAGCTAGGTTTTCCCTTAACATTATAGTATAGACCTTGGTTATGTCTTCTACAGAGTTGGATAACCTAGGTTTTGCCCTCATTAGAATATGACCTCATCAGAATCATCTCTTGAATTCAGTGCTATTGTATTGCTTAGCAGTTAGGGACAGAATCTCAGAGAGGTAAAATTTCATTTTTATGCCTTGGTGACTTAAGTGAGAGTCAAAGCTAGGGGCTTTGACTTCTTGAAATAGTGGCCTTGCTCAAGTGTGGCTTTCCCATGTTATAGATAAATTTGGCAACACAGAGAGTTGGTGATGTCATAATGGAGGGAAACATAAAAATATGCAAGTGACATGGTCAATGATGAAACTAAATTACTTATATGTGTAATGAAGTCCCTGACACAAAATGTCAGTAATATTGCCCTCCAGAATTCCTGTTTTTAACTATTTCTACTCCATGGGTTGAACTTAAATGTGTAGAGTGCAGTCATCCACATGTGGGAGGAGAAACTGGAATCTTGCAGTGAACCTAGAAGCAATTATGACTTGGAAATCCCAATAGGAGACATGAACTAAAAGTACTCCTTTTCACAAATGATTTCACAACTGATGCTCTGGGGAGTTTTTGTCTTACTTCCCCATAATTCTCACCACTGTGTCTATAAGATTGGCAGTAGTAGTCAGCCTCATCCTCAATCTGCAGAGCAGTGATGGTCAGTGAGGCTGAATTTGAGGAGCTGTGAATGGAGCCAGAGAACCGGTCAGGAATCCCAGATGGTCTTTTATTGTCATAGATCATAGATAGCGAGCCCTTCCATTGTGCTGCTGGTACCAGTGCACATAGCTGCCTCCAATGTTACCACTGCTGCGCTTGCAGGAGATGGTGACTGTACTCCCAAGAGACCCAGACACAGAGCTTGGTTGAGTTAACACAAACTGGTCACATGATCCTGTAAAAAGAAGATAATAAAATTTAGTAAGGAAAAACAGCCTCATTCACCAGGAAGAATATGGGCTAAAGATCCCAACAGCAAACAGTTTCTCTCCTAGAATCCCTTAAATCTACCCACCTGTTAAGTGAGTAAGGAAGAAGAAGAGTAGTGGAGCCCAAGCCATGGTGAAGACACTCAGAATTGTCTTCCTGAGTCCAGTGAATTAACTATAGCTGGGCATCCTTTTTATGTGTCCCTGTGTGTCTAAGTGTGGGCTGGCTCCATGCAAATACCCCCCCTCCTATGGATGTACAAGCTCCTCTTTTTACTTCAGACTGGGCCTGACTGAGAAGTGGAAAGACACATGGGGAGGGTGTGGGCGCCACCAAGTGGCAGAACAGAGAAATCTTAAAGGGAAAAAAAGTTGGGGCACACAGGCAAGTGTTTGGCCATATCATTTCCCAATTTAACCCTGCCCTGCCATCTGTTGTATGACTACTGGCCCCCCTCATGCCAACAACAAGACTATTTAGAAAGTCGCATAGTCCTATTAGGAGTCTGAATGGAACACGAATACTTGTCCCTTATTCTGCAAATGTCAATTAAGACAGTGGGTAACCCAGTTTGCATAGAGAACCAATGCCTGGCTTGAGAGACACACTGTTCTTTTACTCTAGAAGAATTGTGATTATTTCTAGGAAAGAATTTGTTAGTGGACTGGGATTAAGTGTGGGTCTCAGCAGTTAAGAGGGCTAGCTGTTTCTGCAGAGGGCGTGAGTTTGGGTCACAGCATTCACATCAGACTGCTTCAACTCTCCAACAATTCCAGCACTAGGGTTTCATATTCCTTATTCTAACTACCTCAGCTACCCAGACACACTTGTTTGCACCACATTTGCAGGCAAACCAACATATACATAAATTTTAAATATAATTCTTAAAAAGAATCAAATATAAAGAGTAGTTTCAATATGACTGACAAAAAGTGGCAAAGCTATATGTGGAAGTCAAGAAAGATTTGGGAGAAAAAAAATTCTTCCTGTAACTGGCAAAAAATAAATTGAAACATGCTATAAATAAAATAATATGAATTCTTACTCATTCCTAAATTTTAAGTAGATTTCAAGTTTAAAAATAATTTCAAAGCCAGGCAGTGGTGGTGCAAGCCTTTAATCCCAGCACTTGGGAGGTAGAGGCAGACGGATCTCTGTGAGTTCGAGGCCAGCCTGTTCTACAAGAGCTAGTTCCAAGACAGGAACCAAAAGCTACGAAGAAACCCTGTCTCGAAAAATCAAAAAAAAAATATTTCAATTATTATGATGAATGGATAGGGATAGAGTGGAAATCCTTATCTTATTCCTGATTTTAGTGAAAATGCTTTGAGTTTCTCTTCATTTAATTTGATATCGGCCTTGATTATTTTTTCTGAGCGCAATTTTTTTATTAAAAATTTCCACCTACTCAAGGCCTCCCTTTTCACTCCCCCTCCCCCCACTCCCCACCCCACTCCCCTCTCTCTCCCTCTCCAGTCCAAAGAGCAGTCAGGGTTCCCTGCCCTGTGGAAAGTCCAAGGTCCTCCCCATTCCAAACAGGTCTAGGAAGGTGAGCATCCAAACAGGCTAGGCTCCCACAAAGCCAGTACATGCAGTAGGATCAAAACCCAGTGCCATTGTCCTTGGCTTCTCATCAGCCCTCATTGTTTGCCATGTTCAGAGAGTCCGGTTTTATCCCATGCTTTTTCAGTCCCAGTCCAGCTGGTCTTGGTGAGCTCCCAATAGATCAGCCCACTGTCTCAGTGGGTGGGAGCACCCCTCTCAGTCCTGACTTCCTTGCTCATGTTCTCCCTCCTTCTGCTTCTCATTTGGACCCTGGGAGCTCAGTCCAGTGCTTCAATGTGGGTCTCTGTCTCTATCTCCATCCATGGCCAGATGAAGGTTCTATGGTGATATGCAAGATATTCATCAGTAAGGCTATAGGATCGGGCCATTTCAGGCTCTCTTTCCTCAGCTGCCCAAGGACCTAGCTGGAGACATCACTCTGTACCCCTGGGAACCCTTCTAGAGTCAAGACTCTTGCCAACCCTAAAATGGTTCCCTTAATTAAGATATATACTTCCCTGCTCCCATATCCACCCTTTCTTTATCCCAACCATCCCATTCCTCCAAGCTCACCCTATCCTCCCCTTCTCACTTTTCTCTCCCCATCTACCCTTACCGCCATCCCACCCGACCCCCCAGTTCCCAATTTTTGCCCAGCAATCTTGTCTACTTCCAATATCCAGGAGGATAACTATATGTTTTTCTTTGGGTTCACCTTCTTATTTAGCTTCTCTAGGATCGTGAATTATAGGCTCAGTGTCCTTTATTTATGGCTAGGAACCAATTATGAGTGAGTACATCCCATGTTCATCTATTTGGGTCTGGGTTACCTCACTCAGGATAGTGTTTTCTATTTCTATCCATTTGCATGCAAAATTCCAGATGTCATTTTTTTTTTTTTTTAAGCGCTGAGTAGTACTCTAGTATGTATATATTCCACACTTTCTTCATCCATTCTTCCATTGAAGGGCATCTAGGTTGTTTCCAGGTTCTGGCTATTACAAATAATGCTGCTATGAACATAGGTGAACAAATACATTTCACCCAAGGGCATCTCTTGGGTATATTCCCAAGAGTGGTATTGCTGGGTCCTGGGGTAGGTTGATCCCGAATTTCCTGAGAAACCACCACACTGCTTTCCAAAGTGGTTGGACAAGTTTGCATTCCCATCAACAATGGATGTGTGTACCCCTTACTCCACATCCTCCACATCCTCCACATCCTCTCCAGCAAAGGCTATCATTACTGTTTTGATTTTAGCCATTCTGACAGGTGTAAGATGGTATCTCAAAGTTGTTTTGATTTGCATTTCCCTGATCGCTAACGAGGTTGAGCATGACCTTAAGTGTCTTTTGGCCATTTGAATTTCTTCTGTTGAGAATTCTCTGTTCAGTTCTGAAGGCGTAAGTCACGAACAATGCCACACCAGTTTGGAATTATGATTAAAATGGTGGTATTTATTTAAAGAGGAAAAAACTTACAGATCACAGTCCCAGACAACAGCCATCTGCGCAACCAGGAAGGAAGTCTAGTCGCCGGTGGAGCAGGAAGTTAAGAGAGCGAGCAGAGGAAATAGCCGCTTTTTTAAAGGGAGAGAGACCACTCACCAATGGGCTGGTATCACAGCAGCTATTGGTTGGAGGGGCAGAAGGACCTCCCGCAACACCTCCCCCTTTTGTTTAAGTAAGAGAGTTCTAAACCTACTACAAAATTATATACAATAAGTACAAATATCCTATTCTAACTAGCTTAGGTCTTGTATAATAAATAACTTGGCCAAGTCATGAGAGAAAAGTAACTACATTTATATAGTCTTCAACCCCATTGAAGATCTGAGAAGGGAAATAATGTTACCTAGGTAATTAGGAAGTTCAGTAAAACAACTTCCAAAACATGCAAAAAATCATAGAGACAACTATCTACCTGGGCAATCACCCAAAGTCATGTTTGCAGCATTGAAGCAACCAACTTTGGCTAAGGCCTAACATAACTGACATACCATTTTCAAAGGCAAGCAACTTTTCAAAACGATCTTACCCTGTCTTGGCAGGATATGACAGTCCTGTTTTATCCATTGATGCATGCTCTGTATCTCTGTCAGTTGTTGAGGTATGGGCATTTCTTTGCCCCAAGACCAGTTCTGCCAAAAAGAAAGGCTCCAGGTGGAGTGTCTTTGGTGCTCAACGTTCTCTCAGGAATAGAGCGGTGTTGCCAGGAGCAATTGTGTCTCACTACCACAAAACTCTGAGTTAGATTAAAGGCCATTTTCTACAGCTCTTTGAAGAAGTTGAAGATTATCTATCTATACTGAGTATAATCTCTATATATCTAAAGAACCTGATTAGTCTAATTACAAATGACAAACTTAGATGACTATTAATCTATATAATTCTCAATATCTATCTAACTTAAAGACTAAAACAATAAACAACTGTGCAATATATGAAGACAATGATCTTCATCTGTAAACAATGTCATTACATATCAAATGTAAACAATGTTATTACATAAATAGTATCAGAGGTAGAAATGTACATTGTGATATGGTAGATGTATCAATACAATATAAGCATATTCTTATACAAAAATAGAGGTAGGAACACTCACATTCAATATTCAATATGTCAATATACAGAAAACAGTACCAATACAATTTTCTAAAAACAGTAACTCACAAATACCAATCATCCCATCAAACCAGTTAATCCCCCCCCTTTTTTTTTTCGAACATACCCCTAATTCCATAAAACATCTCCCCATCCCCTCAACCCCAAACCAACCACTAAAAGATGTCCCTAACCCTGAGGGCAAACTCTGTTGGGAGAGGGGACGTCGTCCTCTAAGATTGCTTCAAGCTGACATGGGGGCGATGTTCTCCTTAGGGGCTCCTGTGAAAGCAAATGATGGTAAAATTCCCAAATTAACCTTTGACCTAAGAAAATTATAACTAGTCCCTGAGCACTTTGAGAAGGTCCGGCCAGAGTGTTGTCAAAAATGTGCACCATTCGAAATTGTCTTGTGCAGTTGGTACCAAAAAACAGGTCTCATATTAGCGCGTAAAAAAGAGAAAAAGAAAAAAAATATTCATGACGTCATAAAAACCAGGTTGAGTTGATGTTGTGGGGCCCCATCTTCATCCTGGAAACTTCAAAAATTACTGTAGGGAAATTTGTTGCTTGTTATGGGAAATTTAAACATTAACAACAAGGACATATTCTGACATATAAAGAAAGACACAGATATGAGGAAAAGCAAAGAAAGTTTATCAAGTATATAATTATCCTCATTCTGTCCCATTTCATGGCTCCTGATCTGAGACAGAAACTCTGAGATATCTCTTATCAACAGGCTTGGAATTGAAGAGGGACTGAGCCATAGTCCAACTCCAAAACCAGCTCTACATATTTATAAAGAAGCGTTCAAAGAGAAAAAAGAAAATATATATATAATCAATACTTACTCATGTTACTGTTGAGTCTTAGTGGGTCGTAACTATTTTCCATCCATCAGTTATTAAATATTCAGGGTCCCTTAAATTCTTTGAAGATCAGTATTTTCCTGTGGAAAAAAAAAAAAAAGAACCCTGCCCCCAACCTACCTGAATTC
Organism: Alexandromys fortis; assembly: GCF_014885135.2. Taxonomy (NCBI): domain Eukaryota; kingdom Metazoa; phylum Chordata; class Mammalia; order Rodentia; family Cricetidae; genus Alexandromys; species Alexandromys fortis. The sequence continues at coordinate 130,278 of NW_026068363.1, forward strand.
CTTACCATCAGTATGCTCGCCATCCTTGTGAATGAATTGTTATTTATCTTTTCCAAATGGCTTTTCTTCTTCATACCGAACCTTTATTAATTTTGACGGTATCCACAATTGTTCCTCACCTGTGGAGATAAGAGCAAAACCCCTTCCCCAACGCAGCACATCTCCTGGCTTCCATTGTGAGGTCAGCACATCCTTGAAATAAACTGGTTGATTTAGTTCAGTAGACTTTTCCATTATCCAATGTCTTTCTGCAGCCGTTGTCCCCTTCTCATTAGCGTTAAGAAAATTCAAGGTTAACAAAGCATTATGTAACCTATTTCTGGGGGTGTTTTCCACCCCTTTCTGTTTATTCAACATATCCTTTATAGTTCGATTTGATCTTTCTATGACTGCTTGACCTGTAGGATTGTATGGTATACCTGTAACATGCTTGATATTGTAATAGTCAAAAAACCGTTTCATTTTCCTAGAGGCATAAGCAGGACCATTATCTGTCTTTATTTGTGTAGGTATACCCATGATAGCCATGACTTCTAATAAATGAGTGATTACTGAATCAGCTTTTTCTGAACTTAAAGCAGTTGCCCACTGAAAGCCTGAATAAGTGTCAATGGTGTGGTGAACATACTTCAATTTGCCAAATTCTGCAAAGTGAAACACATCCATCTGCCAGATTTCATTCCTTTGGGTGCCCTTTGGATTAGCCCCTGCAGGCAGTGGCGTTTGGTTATAGAAAGAGCAAGTAGGGCATTTCTTTACAATCTCCTTAGCTTGTTGCCATGTGATAGAAAACTCTTTCTTCAAACCTTTGCTATTAACATGATGTTTTTTATGAAATTCAGAGGCTTGTAGCACACTACCAATCAATAATTGATCAATTTCTGCATTACCTTGTGCTAGAGGACCTGGCAGACCCGTATGGGATCGGATGTGTGTTATGTACATAGGGCAAAGCCTGTTCCTGATCAAATCTTGAACCTGGATAAACAATGAGGTTAGTTCTGTATCATCAGGTATAAATTCAGCAGTTTCAATATGTAAAATAACTCTTTCTGCATATTGTGAATCTGTAACTATATTAAGAGGTTCTTTAAAATCCCTTAGCACCATAAGAATGGCATATAATTCTGCCTTCTGGACAGAATTATAAGGGCTTTGTTCCACCTTACTCAATTCATCTGACTTGTAACCTGCTTTCCCTGATTTATTCGCATCAGTATAGAACGTACGGGCTCCAGTTATTGGAGCATCACGTACAATTTTAGGAAGAATCCAAGAAGTTCTCTTTATGAGGTTAAGTCTACCACTTTTGGGATAGTTGCTATTAATTTCTCCCAAAAAATTAGCACAAGCTCTTTGCCACGGTTCATTGTCTTCCCATAACTTTTTTATTTCTTCAGTAGTAAAAGGCACTATAATTTCTGCTGGGTCTATACCTGCTAGTTGACGAAGTCTCAGCTTACCTTTTATAATTAATTCAGAGACTTTTTCCACATAAGTTTTTAATTTTTTACTTGGTTTATTAGGTATAAATATCCACTCTAAAATAATATCTTCCCTCTGCATTAGAATCCCTGTAGGAGAAATTCTGGAAGGCAATATGACTAGGATGCAGCTAAGATTTGGGTTCACCCTATCGACATGTGCCTCCTGTAATTTTTCCTCAATCATTGTCAGTTCCTTTTCTGCTTCAGCTGTCAGTTTTCTTGGACTATTCAAATCTTTATCACCATCTAAGGTTTTGTTTAAATGAACTATTAGATCAGGTGTTATCCCAACAGCTGGTCGTAGACTGGAAATGTCTCCTAACAATCTTTGGAAGTCATTAAGAGTCTTTAACCCATCTCTCCTAATTTGTGCCTTTTGCGTTTTAATTTTCTCTAACCCTATTCTGTAACCTAGGTAATTAATAGAATTTCCTCTTTGAATCTTTTCAGGGGCAATTTGTAATCCCCACTTAGGCAAGACTTTCTTTACTTCTTCAAACATCCTTTCTAAAATATCTTTATTTGAATCAGATAATAAGATGTCATCCATGTAATGATAAATTATGGACTTGGGGAATTGTTTACGAATTATTTCCAATGGCTTACTTACAAAATATTGGCACAATGTAGGACTATTGAGCATACCCTGTGGGAGGACAGTCCATTGATATCTCCTATTAGGCTGAGAATTATTATAAGTAGGCACTGTGAAGGCAAATTTTTCTCTATCCTTTTCTTGTAACGGTATAGTGAAAAAACAATCTTTCAAATCAATAACTATAAGAGGCCATCCCTTTGGTAATAGAGAAGGCAAAGGAATTCCAGATTGTAGTGGGCCCATAGGTTGAATTACCTTGTTGACAGCTCTTAAATCTGTCACCATTCTCCATTTACCAGATTTCTTTTTTACAACAAACACAGGAGAATTCCAAGGGCTGGTTGATTCTTCAATATGGTGAGCATCTAGTTGCTCTTGCACCAGCTGTTTCAATACCTGCAATTTATCTTCAGCTAGAGGCCACTGTTTGATCTATATTGGCTTCTCAGTTAGCCATTTTAAAGGTAGGTCTGTTGGTACCTCTAAAGGTTTGGTATTTGCCGTATGTTCTTGTACAGCCTGAATGGCTGGTAACCTTTTTCCATAATACCTCATCATATCTTTCCTAGAATTATGAGTTCCTGGAACTACCGGAATGTTAATCTGGGTATTCTATTGCTGTAGTAGGTCATGGCCCCATAAATATATGGCAATATTGGCTATATATGGCCTTAGTCTTCCTATTTACCCTTCGGGCCCTATGCATTCAACCCATCTTGTGCTTTGTTTTACACGAGATAGGGTTCCAATTCCCAGAAACTGAACATCTACCTCTTCAAGAGGCCAATTCAGATGCCAAGATTCTGGAGTAATGATACTTACATCCGCACCTGTGTCTAATAAGCCTTCAATAAAAGTGCCATTTATACAGACTCTTAGCTTTGGTCTTCGATTGTTAATAGAAGTCTGCCAAAATATACATTTACTCTGTCCTACTGGGTTTTTTGACGCATTCTCCACACATAATTCATCATTTAGACCAGTATTACTTTTTACAGCAGAAATTGGAGCTTTTAATTTTCTTGGTGAGGCTCCACATCTCCACTGTGACTGGAAATGACTGGGCCACTGTTGGCTTGGGGGCCTGCGAGAGGCCCCTCAAGGAGTTTCCCAATGGTATCGGGTTGCCTTGTTTCTCTGTTGTTGGCCTGCATTCGTTGGACCAGTGTCAACCTTTACCACATGGCCTACATATACCTGAAGGCCTAGGTCTCCTATTTTTGTCATTCCCAGAGGAGATATTATTCCTAGAAATTCTGTGCCTGCAATCCCTTCTCAGATGTCCTAATTTACCACAATTAAAACACCTGGCAGTTTGATGTCTCCTCATTGCTGTGGAAACCGCTTCTCCTACCCAAGATTCATCATTATAGCTAAACATCTCAACATTGATCGTATGCTGAATCCATTCATCCATAGGTGCTGATCTAGACTTTAAAGGCCCAATTATCTTTTTGCATTCTATGTTTGCATTCTCAAAAGCTAGAGATTCAAGAAGTATTCATCTAGATTCTGGGTCTGTTACCCCTATGTCCAGAGCCTTAATTAATCTTTGCAAAAAGTTAATAAAAGGTTCTCTCTGTCCCTGCCTAATTCTGGTATATGATTCAATCCTTTTTGCTGGATATTGTATCCTATTCCAAACATTTAAAGCTGCTTGGTGACATAGACACAGTACTTCATCATCATAAAGAGCTTGGACCTGTAGATCAGCATATTCTCCTGCACCAAGAATTTGATCTTGGGAAACTTCAACACCTTTTGCTCTTCCTTGCTGTTCCATATGTTTGGATTCTTCTCTGAAATAAATTCCAAACATCAAGGAAGGTCCCTTATCTAGGACTGCAGACACTAACTGATGAAAATCATATGGGGTAGCTCTAGCATTAGAAGGCCAAGTCCTTATCATTTCCTTTACATAATCATTGTGCAAGCCAAAATTAACAATAGCCTACTTAATTTCTTTTAGATCATTCATTGCTTTTGGCATCCATCTAGCTTCTCTGACTCCCTTTGAGCCTTTAGAAGTGGACCTTTTGTCAGAATTAAGTATAGGGTATGTAGCAAAAACCCTGGGTAAGCCAGTTCTAATAGCTGGTGGCGGCATTGTATACTGTCCTTGTGCCTCCTTACTCTGTTCACCAGCTCCAATAATTTCTTCAATCTTTTCAAATCTTTTTATCATTGTCTCTCTTAAATCCTGAATCTCCTGACCTGTATATGTTTCTAGTGATTTCACTGAGGTATCAATTTTTTGGTCCCCATTCTGCACCCTGTGATTCCAAAGCTTTAAATTTTTCCTTCAAAGATAAATTGTCCTCCTTAAACTTTTCTTGTATATCATGTAGATTCCCATCTTGGAGGTACATTCTGTCTGTTACCTTATCAAAACTTTGTGATAAAGTCTGAATGTCAAATTCAACAGCCTGAACCCTTTCAGCTAACTTTCTAGTACCCTTGGATATGGAGTCAATTTTGTCTGTCATAGACACTTGTTCAGATAACCTCTGATTTTCAATAATTTTAATCCTGTCAATTAGTTGTTCATTATTAGTTTGTAAAGATTCTATTGTTCTACTTAGCAGTGCCATATTCTTCCTTAATGATAGAATATGGAACAGAAAACTGAAACCTAATAACAAGCTAATAAAGGTATCCCCATAATCATACAAACCTTGTATGATGTAATCCATTGTATTAGTAAATATAAATTTACTAATCCATTGTATTAGTGAAAACAAAGCAGCAGAAGTTGCGTTAGAAACAAAAACTGCCATATTACGTATTATCCAGCAGGTGGCACTGTTGCCAAGTCACGACGAAAACGGGTTCCTGTTTGAGGGTCAGCCGAAAGCTGCCTGTCTCTGCTTCCTGAGTGCTGGGATTAAAGGCGTATGCCACCACTGCCCGGCTGGCCTCAGAGATCGTTCTGCCTCTCTGGATATTATGGGCCTGAAGGCCGAGTGTATCATGGACTCGACACTGGGGCCTAAGTCACACTGGGGCCTAAGTCACGAACTAAACAAAAAACGGCATACAGGGAACCATAAAACCAGAATCCAGGGGTAGAGAAGAGTAACCCGGAAGCCATGTATGCCTCCACGTGACAGAGTCACCCTGAGGGGTTGCAGCTTCTGCAACCGCGTGCTCTGGTTTGCACCGCTTAAGAGCTATACTTGCAAGGGAGATTTAAAAACGACTCAGAAAAGAGCAAACCACACAGGCAGAGACTATGCAGGAAGTGAAGAGAGTGAGCAGAGGAAATAGCTGCTTTTTTAAAGGGAGAGAGACCACGCCCCAATGGGCTGGTATCACAGCAGCTATTGGTTGGAGGGGCGGAAGGACCTCCCGCAACACAGTTCAGTGCCCCTTTTTTTTATTTGGGCTAATTAGCATTTAAACGCCTAGTTTCTTGAGTTCCTTATATATTTTGGAGATCAGACATTTGTCTGATGTGGAGTTGGTAAAGAACTTCTCCCAGTCAGTGGGTTGCCTTTTTGTCTTAGTGACAGCATCCTTTGCTTTAGAGAACCTTCTTCATTTCAGGAGGTCCCATTTATTCAATGTTGCCCTTAATGTCTGTGCAGCTGGGGTTATATAAAAGAAGCGGTCTCCTGTGCCCATATGTTGTAGAGTACTTCCCACTTTCTCTTCTATCAGGTTCAGTGTGTTCAGACTGATATTGAGGTCTTTAATCCATTAGGACTTGAGTTTTGTGCATGGTGATAGATATGGGTCTATTTTCATTCTTCTACAGGATGACATCCAGTTGTGCCAGCACCATTTGTTGAAGATGCTTTCTTTCTTCCATTGTATACTTTTAGCTCTTTTATCGAAAATCAGGTGTTCATAGGTTTGTGGGTTAAAGTCAGGGTCTTCTATTCTATTCCATTGGTCGACTTCTCTGTTTTTTATGCCAATACCAAGCTGTTTTCAATACTGTAGCTCTGTAATAGAGTTTGAAGTCAGGGATGGTAATGCATCCAGACGTTGCTTTATTGTATAAGATTGTTTTGGCTATCCTGGGTTTTTTTTGTTTTTCATATAAAGTTGATTATTGTCCTTTCAAGATCTGTGAAGAATTTTGATGGGATTTTGATTGCATTGAATCTATAGATTGCTATTGGTAGAATTGCCATTTTTACTATGTTGATCCTCCCAACATTGACAACACTGCCTATAATAAGTCAGACATTTGGCCTTGATTTTCTTACTATGTTGCTTTTATTACACTTACCCATGTCATTTGTATCCTTGATCCTTCAAGACATTTTTCATGAAGGGTATTAGATTTTGTCAAAGTCTCTTTCAGCATCTAATAAGATGATCATGAAGATTTTCTTTCAGTTTGTTTATATGGTGAATTACATTGAAAGATTTTCATATATTGAACCATTCCTGCATCACTGGGATGAGGTTCATTTGATCATGGAGAATGATCTCTTTAATGTGTTCTTGGATTCAGTTTTTGTGTTCTTGAGTATTTTTGTATCAATGTTTGTTGTGTTATATTTTTTCTGTGTTCTGACAAATAAAACTTGACCATAGATCAGAGAAGCAGAACAGCAGCCACTTGAGACTTCTTACCTTTATGAATCCTCTGACCAAAAGAGGAGCCAAGATCCTGTTTCTACCTACTTTACCTTCTGGTCTCCACATCCCTAATGCTGAAAATAAAGGTGTACACCACAGTTCCTGACTGCATTTATATTTTAGACTGATTCAATCTCATGTATCCCATGATGGCTTTGAAGTCCTCGTCCTCCTGCTTTTTCCTCCCAAGTGCTAGGATTAAAGATATGTGCCACCACTGTCTTGATTTTATGGTTAACTAGCTGCCATCTCTGCCCTCTTATCTCCAGACAAGCTTTATTTGTCAGAACACACACAAAAAAAATCACACAACAAATGTCCATGAAGGATATTGGTCTGTAATTCTCTCTTTTTGTTGAGTTTTCATGTGGTTTAAAAATCAGGATGACTGTGGACTCAAATAATCACTTTGGCAATGTTCTTTTTGTTTCTATTTTGTGGAATATTTTGAGGAGTATTGGTATTAGCCTTTCTTTGAAAGTCTTATAGAATTCTGAGCTAAAACCCTCTGGCCATGGACATTTATTGGTTGGAAGACTTTTTAATGACAGTTTCTATTTCTTTGGGGGAGATTTATATTGTTTATATTATTTTGATTTAACTATGGTGAATTGTATCTATTGAGAAATTTGTCCATTGCTTTTAGATTTTCCAATTTTGTGGAATTAATTGAACTATGACATAACGATTCTTTGGATTTCCTTAGTGTCTGTTGTTATGCACCTTTTTACTTCTGATCATATTAATGTGGGTGTTTTCTCTCTACCTTTTAGTTAGTTTGGATATGTTTTTGACTATCTTGTTGATTTTCTCAAAGAACCAGCTATTTTTATTAATTTTTAGAGTCTTCTCTTTATTTTTATTTTCTTCATTTCATCCTCAGTTTGGTTATTTCATGGTCTACTACTTTGGGGTATGTCTGCTTCTTTTTGTTCTAGAGCTTTCAGGTGTGCTCTTAAGTCACTCATATGAGATCTCTTCAAATTCTTTAAGAAGGCATTTAGTGAAATAATATTTCCTGTTAACACCACTTTCTTTATGTCCTATACACTTGGGTATGCTGTGCATTAATTTTTATTTAATTATAGGAAGTCTTTAATTTCTTTATTTCTCCTTTGACCCACTTGAAATTCAACAGATTTGTTCTGCTTCCATGAGTTTGTAGGCTTTCTATTGTTTTTGTTGTTGCTAAAATTCAATTTTAATCCATGGTGATCTGAAAGGATACAGGGGCTTATTTCAATTTTCTTGTATCTGTTGAGATTTGTTATTTTACTGAGTATGTAGTCAGTTTTGGAGAAGGTTCCATAAGGTGCTGAGAAACTCAAAACAATTCTACTAAAATCAAAAATGAGACAAGGCTGTCCATTCTCTCTGTATCTATTCAATATAGTACTCAAAGTTTTAGCAAAGGTGATAAGACAACAAAAAGAAATGAATGGGATAAAAAATTGGTAAGGAAGAAGTTGAAGTATCACTAGTCTCAAATGATATGACTTACACACAAACAGCCCCAAAAACCCTACCCAGGAACTCCTAAAGCCCACAAACACCATTAGTGAAGTGTCTGGATACAAGATTAACTCAAAAATTTCAGTAGTCCTCTTATATACAAAGAATAAATAGATTGAGAAAGAAATCAGGAAAGCAACATCCTTCACAGTAGCCACAAATAATATAAAATATCTTGGTGTTACTCTAACCCAGCAAGCAAACGACCTGTATGACAGGAACTTCAAATCTTTGAAAACAGAAATTGCAGGAGATAGTCAGAGATGGAAAGGTTCTACATGCTCATAGATTGGTAGAATTAATATAGTAAAAATGGTATCTTATGAAAAGCAATCTACAGATTCAGTGAAATCCCCATCAAAATCCCAACACAGTTCTTCACATATCTCATAAGAAAAATACCCAACTTCATATGGAAAAAGAAAATCATCCAGGATAGCTACAACAGTACTGTACAATAAAAGATCTTCCTAATGTATTGCTATCCCTGGTTGAAAGCTGTACTACAGAACTATAGTAAGGAAAAAACACATGGTACTGGTATAAAAACAGACAGGTGAATCAATGGAATCAAATCCAACACCCAAATGTAAATCAGCACACTTGTGAAACCTGACTTTTATTTTAGCTTCATGTTGCATAGGTTTAATACTGACAATGAAACCAGAGCTTTAATGTACCTGCGAGTCTGACAGATGCTCATAGAAATGAAGAGTGAGTTCATTACTGAAGAGCAATAGGGTAATTGAAGGATCCAACAAATAGACTCAGAGTGGTGATGGACATAGATGAGGGTACCAAAGACTCTAAAGCAGGCTCAGTTAAAGTCTGTTCTTCTAGGCCAATCCACACCTGTATATATAGGAAGAGCTGTGGGGGAATGACAGCCATGGCAGGTCTACCTCTCTCATACCTTCAATACCACTCTTTGCACTCAGGGTCTTATTTCCTGCCATATGAAAAAGGAGAGGCTGTTTATGTAAACTTACCTCTTCTCTTCCTGGTTCTTTCAGCCCCTGCTGATCACAGACTGAGAATCAGAGAGAGGACCTTGGGACACAGGAGGATGAGAGAGTGAGTGACTTGATCTGAATGTGAACCAGGGAAGATGGTAAAGGTTGCAGCTATTAGAAATTTGTACAGACGTCCACAGAAGATGCTCAGATTCTCATGGCAGTGTCCATGAGCACATGGTCAACTCAGCCTCAGCCATAATCGAAGTCACAGGGAAAACTCATATGTGGCCAAGAATATCTATCTAGCATCACATGTGAGAAAGAATCTAGGATCACCATGACATATAAGCTCAAAAAACAATCCAGAGAAATTATCCCAAGAAATAGCCAGAGACAATATGGCTTTTGGCCTCCTTTTCTCATCAATTTATACTTACGAACTAACTAGAATTTTCCTTCCTATTCAAAACTTTAATTGTTTTCTCTATACTATATTGCTAGAATTAAGGTATTAAGAGAAAATATTAGTGTGTTATTTTAAATAGCATGATTTTTAAAAATCTACTATTACATTTAAAACTACTTTTTTCTGCTTTTAAATTTCTCTTCAAACCACACGATCATTGTTTTAAATGTTATTATGTATGTCCATGATTTCAACTGTACATCAACCAATTCTTGTATCAAGGATTTTTTGGTAATTACCAATTCAGAACTTGGCTTCGAGTCCTTTGGGTTGGCAGTGTTAAAGCCACATGTCTAAGCACAAGATCCATTAACATGTAGCATTAAAAATGGGCGTGCCATGCTCAACTTAACCATCCATTAATTTTTGAAAGAGGCTACTGAGGTTTTTCACTTCTCCCAACACATGTGGAAACTTTCTGAGTTTGAAATCAGAAAACCACCTAGGGATATATTCTAATTAGACTCATAACTGATGTCTAGGTTAGGTTTCTATTGTTGTGATAAAACACCATGACCAAAAGCAACTCTGGAAGGAAAGGGCTTATTTCTTCATAGAACCCTCAGGGCCCAGTCCATCACTGAGGGAAATCAGAACAAGAATTCAAGACATGAACCCAGAGGTAGTAACTTATGCAGAGGCCATGGAAGAGTGCTGCTCACTGGATTTCTCAGAATGCATTCCTATAACCCTGAGGATCCACTGCCCAGGAGTGGCACCGCCCACATTGGGCTCTTCAATATCAATCATCAACTGATAAATATGCCACAAGTTTGCTCAGGGACCACTCAGGAAGGGCCATTTTCTCAAGTGAGATTCATCTTCCCAGACAACTCAATTTTGTATCAATTTGACAAAAAACCAACTAGGACAACTGGGTGGGTTCCTTGCAGTGTATCTTTAACTTTTCTGTAAAATTAAGTTCCCTAAAATCTTCAAAATTGTGCTGATGTATCTTGAATTGATTGAAAATTAAACTGTATTATTTTGATAATGGGTAAGAATTAAAATGTTTCATCCCCTTCTGTGAAAAGTAAAAACTGATCATCCCACATATCCTGACAGTCCATTATAAAGTAATAGGATTTTATTCTCTGCACAGAAATTTTAACTTTCGTTAAGGATACGAGATGATCACTCACAGATGTATCAACATTCTTTTATGCATCCCTCTTCTACAGATCTCTTCTCTATTTGCCATAGAAGCTAAAAGCTCACCACCTCTGGTTCCATTGTTTTAGACACAATGTGTAATTGAGTTCTGCTTAGAATTTGCTCTTTGCCTGAAGAACCCTGAGGACAGGGTCAACTACATGCTCTATCTATGAATCTAAGCCTTGCATTGTTTCTTTTCTAAGGTTTGAGTTTTGTTTTTCTTTTTGAGGTTACAATGCTATTACATTTCTCTCTGCTGTTTCTCCCTCCAAGCCCTGCTAAACATATATATTCCTAAATATATATTGTTTCATGTCTATAAAGTTACTTGTTTGCATGTTATCATTACCATTTGGTGTTTGGCCACCAATCAGTGTGCTCTTCCCTGCAGAGGACTACCTCTCCTACTCACAGCTCTCCTTGGTAGCCTGTAGTAGTTTGGGTAAGAGTGAGGTCCTGTGGACTTTTCCCAGTCCAAATGACAGTTTATTGGTGTCATTCTTGTTCCAAACATATCCAGGCAATCATATTGGTGAGACTTTATGAGTGTATTTTCTGATATCAGTAGAAAACACAACCTCATAGCAAACTTCTCATTATTGTGACTCTTACACTCTTTCCATCCCCTCTTTTCCAATATTTCCTGAGTCTTGGGGATGGGAGTGTTTTTAGATGTGTCAAGAGGTATAGTTCAGTTTTCTTGTGATCAAAAATAAATTCTAAACCTTTTCCAACTTCATACTGGTATATTGTTTTAAATAAGAATTTCTGTATATAACATTCTGAAATTTATATTTTTAAATGCGGAATTAGCATTTCATGATGATTTATACTTCTCCTTGGCATTGCTTTGTCTAAAAGTCTCATTACACATGGCATTCATCATGATCCTATTTCAAATCTCTGCATGCTTCTGAATTGTCAATAAATTTTTTATTTAAAAACAATAAACAATATATTCTATGTTCATTGTTCTGTTTTCTTTCAAGTGCACTAGGATTTATCTTTTTTCCATTTCATTACTAGAAAAAATCAAATTTTTATATTTTTTGAAATACATTTACTATATTGGTCTCAAGACACAGCAATAAGCACACCTTTTATTTGCATACGACATTAGGACATCTTATTTACCAATATCTAAGATCTCTAGATGTTTCTGCATCTGACTCGTTGTAGTTGAAGATATTTAATTTGTGTATTGTGTTTTCTAATGGCTTCCTTGCCAGGAGGCTGTGGCTGTACATGTGCTCATGATCTGTGTTATTAATAAAGATGCCAAAGTGCATGTAGGAGACAGTCCAACAGACAGAAGATCAGCCAAGATTTTTCTCCCAGGAAGTACATTTGAACGCATTGGCACAGGAGACCACTTACTAAATATAACCCCAGTAGCACAGACACTGAGAGAAACATTTAATAAATTGGACCTCCTAAAGCTGAAAAGCTTCTGTAAAGCAAAGAACATGGTCAACAAGACAAAATGACAGCCTGCAGAATGGGGAAAGATCTTCACCAACCCCACATCAGACAGAGGTCTGATCTCCAAAATATACAAAGAACTCAAGAAATTGGTCATCTAAAGAACAAATAATCCAATAAAAAATGGAGTACATACTTAAACAGAGAACTCTCAACAGAGCAATCTAAAATGGCTGAAAGACATTTAAGGAAATGGTCGACATCCTTAGTCATCAGAGAAATGCAAATCAAAACAACTCTGAGATTCCATCTTACACCTGATAAAATGGCCAAGATCAAAAACACTGATGACAACTTATGCTGGAGAAGTTGTGGGGTAAAGAGAACACTCCTGCATTACTGATGGTAGTGCAAGCTGGTACAACTCCTTTGGATGTCAGTGTGGCAATTTCCCAGAAAATTAGGAAACAACGTTTCTCAAGACACAGCAATAACACATTTGAGTATATATCCAAAAGATGCTCAATCGTGCCACAAGGACATGTGCTCAACTATGTTCAAAGCAGCATTGTTTGTCATAGCAAGAACCTGTAAACAACCTAAATGTCCCTCAACCAAAGAATGGATAAGGAAAATGTGGTACATTTACACAATGGAGTACTACACAGCAGAAAAAATAATGACCTCTTGAATTTTGCAGGCAAATGGATGGAGCTAGAAAACATAATTTTGAGTGAGGTAACTCAGATGTAGAAAGACAATTATCATATGTACTTATTCATAAGTGGTTTTTAAACATAAAGAAAAAAAAACAGCCAAGAAACCACAATCCCAGAGAACCTAGAGAGACATACATGGGTCTAATCTACATGGAAAGTAGAAAAGGACCAGACCTCTTGAGTAAATTGGGAGCATGGTGACTTGGGACAGGGTTGAAGAGAGGGGGAGAGGCAGGAAGGGGAGCAGAGAAAAATGTAGAGCTCAATAAAAATCAATTAAAAAAAGAAAAGTTTTGAAGAGTTAAAATAAAACCAAGGAATTATCAGGGGAAAAAAGGTTTTGCTCCCAGAGAAGCCAAAGATGCTAAAGCCTCAGGAGAAACATTTCCACCTAGGTTTTATGTCCCTGCTGAGAGACTAGTTCAAAATGAAAACTGAGAGCTATGTGAACTTGAGTAAGACTTCAGCTCTCAAAACACTCAAACTACACCAAAATGCCTTTTCTTCTGATCATGCTTGGAGAAATGGTCTCATTTCAACAATTTACTGTCTGAAACAGTTGTCCTGACCTACTTAGTACAACTGAGGACAAACTCAGTGTCATCAGCAATAGCAAGTCGTCAGTCCTGGAGTCAATGATTCATGGAATGAACTCATACTTTGATTTGTTCATAATGGATTAGATATAGTGTAGTGATTCAGAGAATGCCATTGCCATTAATCCATTGAGTACAATTGAATAGACAATGAGATGGCATTTCATTTGCAGTAAAGAGATTAAAGTCAAAATGGCAGACAGCAGCAAGAGCAAGAATAACATAGAGAAATGATAAACCTCATCTTTTCACAGAATTACTCACTAGCAGAGCCACTTAGCAAATGAATGTGGCATTTCTTCCAAAGAATGAGGATATTCATGTCTAGTTATCTATGCTTGATCTTTGGAAATATATGCTCATAGAAAGGCTTGAAATTTGAACACTAATGTAAAATATAAAGAGTGGGTCAGCATACATTGTTCACATAACTGTAAATTTATCCTATCACTTTGAAAAGAAGAAATTTCCACAAAATAGTCACAGTATTTCCTAGAAATTTTGTTCCTGATTATCTGTCCCCAAAGGTAGAAACTTATGTTCACAGAAACACTTGAAAATTGTAGGCTGCCATCTTAATAAAATGCTTATAAATACAAGTTTAAACCAAATGCTCCAAAACCGATTAAAGGTTGGGCCTCCAGTAGTATAGCCTATAATTCAGGTTAAAGATAATAAATACCAGATACTACAAAATTATACTGTCTGATAAGTGTCAAAAAGAGTGAACTAGTACACATTTTCCTAAAAAATATCAAAAGTGATAAAAAACAGAAAAGTGTAATTACAAGTCAAAATTGTACTACTCTCCTATCCCTCTAATTAATAATTGTTTGTTTTCAGGTCATTGTATTCTAAGTTTATGTTTTGTGAAATTTGCATCACTCTAGAACTATGAAACAAATTTTACTACACACATGGCAATAGTTGGTTGGTTGCAAAGTATATCTTAGTAGAAAAGTTATGACCCAGCTACATGAAGACTGGCAAGAGTCACTAACACATAAGGTTGATCTGTCCTCTGAGAATCAGATACAAGAATAAGGACACTGCTCCTCACAGTCACGCACTTTAAATCTTAGATTGCCATGGCGTGAGTAGGCTAGCGAAGGTCAGGGAAATGTTTTTGTCTCAGTTCCCCATGCAACTGGAGCACAGTGTGAGCATTTGTGCTGCTGTCCCATGTTGAACAGTAATAAGTGGCCTCATCTTCAGGCTTGAGGTCCGTCATCGTTCGGTAATAAGTATTGCTAAAGGGCCGGGAATAGCCAACTGTCACAAATTTGGGGACATCACCCGGAATCTCTTTGTGCCAGGATGCATCATACAATCCAACATCACCACCACTTCCAGTACAGACAAGGGTGACTTCTTGTCCAATAGAGCCAGACATGGAGGCTTGCTGACTCAGTGTAGACTGGGCCCAGGATCCTGCAATAGAGGAGATGGAGACACAACAGGGTTAGCTTGCTCTCAAATAGAAAAAAAAAAAAAAAAACGTTTATGTTTCTAGTAGCTCCTTAATCCCTACTGCTTTTTCAAAGCAGTCACCTGAGCAGAAAGAAAGGAGGGTGAGAAGGAGAGGGACCCCTGCCATGGTGGAGATTTGTATGCTGCTGGTTCCTGAAGACCCAAAGCTGCATCAAAGAACATCCAGGGTCTGTGTATTCAAGTTCCCATAAATAGGCCTGAGAAACCTCCCATGCAAATCATGTCCTCTCCTATATGGCCTCTAACCTTGTTTTATGAGACTTCTTTCGGGGGAGCTGGGCAGACCCTGGTGTGTTCACAGATTTGTTGTCTGCCTTGAGCATCAGAGGAGTAAATGGCTGATTTTCAAAGCGACAGGTATGCAGCGCCCCCTACTGTCTGCTTATAGAACTCTAGAGCATTCTGTCTACTGTCTCAGTACTTTCTTTAGAACTCTAGAGAAACAGAAGCCCTGTCCTCTTCCCTGCAACAGGAACCTCCTACATAAGATTCAGAGCCATTTACCAGGTGACGCCCTGATTTCAAAGATGTGCCATCCTTAGCAGTTTACCAAGGTGACCTTTTCCTCCACTGTGAGTTTGTTGGTGAGCTCAGCAAAGGGCAGAACACAGTGGCAGAGAACCAGAAAGAGTCTGAACGGACTAGAACCTGGGCTTTGTTCAGTGTCTGCCACTTTCCACCACAAATAGGTTATTCATCTTCTAAACCATGTCTATTTTCCTTCTGCATCGATAGTGCAAGAAGGACCCTCAATAACAGGAAAAGACAGAGGGTTTGGTGGGACAGTCAGCCTTCCATGAGCCAAGCCTGATATCATCAACCTGAGAACACACCAAAAAATGATTACATCAAGAATGAAAACCACTTGGACTGGAGAGATGGTTCAGTGGTTAAGAGCACTGGCTCCTTTTCTAGAGGATTCAGGTTCAATTCCAGTACGGGCAGTTCATTAACAGTCTATAACTCCATTTCCATGGGCTCTGACACCCTCACACAGGCAAACAAGCAAGCAAGATACCAGTGCACATAAGATAAAAATAAATTTTAAATAAGTAAAATAAGTCTTAAAAAAAAGAAAATTGGGAGCAATTAAACAAATTGAATTGCAAGGCATGGGAGAAGAAGCACCAATCAGGGGTAGCAGAAAGGCGTCAGGCACAGTGAACGTTTTTGCTGGGTGTGTACTTCAGTTAAACCAACCTATGTGGGAGAAACACTAAAAGTTTTACGTTTGCCTTCAAATCAGATTTAAACTTCCAACCATGGAACAATGCCAGATCACCATACCTTCTTAAATAGTGTTCCATACCCCTGAGCACTGAACTAAATTTATCATAAGATTAACGACTTCAAGAAGCAAGTCAGTGACATTATCTGTATCCACAATATTATGCAATGTTATCTTTTTTGTTTCTAGGCACCATCTGTATCACTCTCAAATGCAAGCAGAACATAGTAGGGGTTATGTGGTGAAAACTCACAGAGCACTCAAGAGGACCGAAGTTGAGATCTGACTGGGAGTCTGTGCTAAGCTGTCTGAGACTGCTGGAGAGGAACACTTCTCACAGAGCAGCCCTGAATACATGCTACAAGGAGGTTTTAAAAACAAACAGCAGAAAAACTGTATGCTGCTTTGCAGTTGCAGGGGAAAGCATGCAAACGTTTTAACAAGAGCCATGAATACACAGCTAGCTGTGGCATTGCAAGCTTGAGTTTCTAGAACAGGACTGGGTGCTTTCACAGAGGACTTAACAGTACAGGGCTTAGAAACCAAAGATGACTTCATCTGAGACAATATAAAAAAATATTTACCCTGCTACACTGGGCTTATAGCAAATGCCAGTTTTCCTTCCTTCAGCCCTAGACTTCCAGGGTTTTGCTGCCTCTTAAATTATGAATTCCTAATAATCTACCATAATATTCTGAATATTTGTCCACTTCATGGCCTGTTGATTTCTAATTCAAGCAAACACTTATCTCATCATTACTTATCCCAGTTATTTTTGCCCTTACTTTGATTGTTGTGTTAAGAATATAAGCATGCATTTTTAATGACTGTTACATCTGTTTAAAATACATAATGCTAAAATTTAAATATTAAATGTTCCATCTAAACTCACATGTTGGAATCTTGGTTATCAACTGATAGAACTGAGTGGATCCTGAAAGATAAAACATAATTAATATATTAATTCATTGATGAATTCATAATGTGGCAATATTTGAAGGAAGAAAAAATAAGCAGGAGGTAAGGCCTATTAAGAAGTGCATTACAAATAGAATGTCCTTGGGGCACTTCTTTCTAGTTCCTTTCTCTTCCTTCTGGGATGCTCTTCCTGTGTGCCAAACAACCATGGAAATTAAACCTGTGCAACTTGAAGCTAAAATAAAATGTTCTTCACTTTGGTTTGTTCTTCCAGGTATTTTGGTCTTAGCAATAACAGTCTATAATATAACCAGAGTGAAACTATTTTTATTTATTTATTTATTTTTTATTGAGAATAAGAAAAAAAAGTTTCTGCCTCCTCCCAGCCTCCCATTTCCCAAAGTTTCTGCCTCCTCCCAGCCTCCCATTTCCCTCCCCCCCCCCCCTCCCCCCCCCCCCCCCCCCCCCC
>NW_026068363.1:148850-152749 GCF_014885135.2 Alexandromys fortis
GCAGCATAATACTCTAATGTGTATATATTCCACACTTTCTTCATCCATTCTTCCATTGAAGGGCATCTAGGTTGTTTCCAGGTTCTGGCTATTACAAATAATGCTGCTATGAACATAGTTGAACAAATGCTTTTGTCATATGATAGGGCATCTCTTGGGTATATTCCCAAGAGTGGTATTGCTGGGTCCAGGGGTAGGTTGATCCCGAATTTCCTGAGAAACCGAAATACTGATTTCCAAAGTGGTTGCACAAGATTGCATTCCCACCAGCAATGGATGAGGGTACCCCTTGAGTGAAACTATTTTTAATGGTTTTAATTATTTTTAACTTTTTTTAATTTAATGATAATTTACAGTGATCATTTTAATAATACAATGTTGACATGGTAACTCTGCTAAAGTTTTGAAGAGCTATGACATATTCTGAATTTGATAAATAATTTTACATTGGCATTTCCATTGGTTGGAGTCATACTTGAGAGCTTCATCTCCTTTGTTTGTGTGTTTGATTGGTTTGTTGGTTGGTTTTTCAAGACAGTCTTTCTCTGTAGCTTTGGACACTGTCCTGGCACTAGTTCTCATAGACCAGGCTGGCCTTGAAGTAACAAAGATCTGCCTGCCTCTGCCTCCTGAGTGCTGGGATTAAAGAAAGGCATGTCAGTGGCCCCTCAGTCTGCTCCAACTGTCAACCACATTCAGAGGAACTAGTTTGGTCCAATGCTTGTTCCTTTCCAGTCCAGCTGGAGTTGGTGAGCTCCCATTAGCTCAGGTAAACTGTTTCAGTGGACGAATTCCTCATGGTCTTGACCTCTTTGCTCATATTTTCATTCCTTCTACTCCAGCTAGGCCTTGGGAGTTCAGTTCAGTGCTCTGATGTGGATCTCTGCCTCTGTTTCCATCTATTGTTGGACAAAGGTTCTGTAGTGATATTTAAGATAATCATCAGTCTGAATACCAGGCAAGGCTAGTTCAGGCATCCTTTCTTCTATTGCTTAGGGTCCTAGCTGGATTCATCCTGTGGATTCCTGGGAATTTCTCAGGTGCCAGGTTCTTTGCTAACCCCATAATGGCTCTTTCAATCAAGATATCTCTTTCCTTGCTCTCATATCTGCCCTTCCTCCATTTGGATTATCCTATTCCCCCAAGTTCTCCTCACCCCCCTTACCTCCTGTTCTTCCCCTTCTTCCCTTCCTTCTACCCCATTCCCCTATGCTCCCAATTTTGTCAGGCAATCTTGTCTGTTTCCAGTTTGTATGTGGGTCAATATATGTTTTTCTTTGGGTTAACCTTATTACTTAGCTTTTCTAGGATCATGAACTATAGGCCCAGTGTCCTTTGTTTATGGCTAGTATCCACATATGAGTGAGTACATACCATATTCATTTGGGGGGATCTGGGTTATTTCACCCAGGATAGTGCTTTCGAATTCCATCCATTTTCATGCAAAATTCAAGATGTCATTATGTTTTTGCCACTGAGTAGTACTCTAATGTGTAAATGTGTCATACTTTCTTTATCCAGTCTTTAGTTGAGGGGAACTTGGGATCTATACCTTGCTCAACCTAGATGTAGTAAGGAGGGCCTTGGACCTTCCACAAAGCAAAGTGCCTTACCCTCTCTTAGGATTAGAGGAGGGTGGGGTTGGAGGGTGTGTGGAGGGAATGGGAGGAGAGGAGGGATTGGGAATTTGGATTGGTATTTTTTTAATAAATAAAAAAATAAAAAATAAAAATAAATAAAATTTAAAATATAAATAAAAATAAAGAATGGCATGCACCACCACTACCTGGCACAATTATTTTTAAATTATACCAACCTAAGGGTTTCTTGGTAATTTGTTTAGCTTGGTTTGTGAATTCCATTTACATGCTTGCCCCATTTTTACTGGAATGTTTGCATTTTTTTTCCGATTAGTTACAAAATAATGTCTTTTATAGCAGAGACAGAAAACCTTTCCACATGTATGATTTCCCATTCATATGTTGACCTTTTGTTTTTGTTTTTGCTTTTTTGTTTGTTTGTTTTTTTCTTTTTTATCTTTTCAAAGCAGGGTTTCTCTCTGAAACAGTCCTGGCTCTCCTGGAATTCATATTGTAGACCAGGCTCTTCTCAAACTCACAGAGATCGCCTGTCTCTGCCTCCGAGGTGCTGGGATTAAAGGTATGTGCCACCACCACCCGACCATATGTTGACTTTTAATTTACTTGCAAAGATAATTTGATAAGTCATGTTTAAATTTAATGGTTATTTTAATGAAATTATAATTCAAATATTTTCCTATTATATATTTTGTTATGTCAAATTATCCATTTTAATAATCATCTTACTTATATCTATCCCAACATTTTATAATGTATCTTATTGTTTTAATAACTACATTTATGGTTGCAGCATATTTTATCACACTTTTGAAAATGATGCAAGGGATATATGAGATGGTACAGTTGGTAAGGGTTTTTGCAGGTAAGCTGACAACCTGAGTTTGATTGATTCCCAGGTCCCACACAGTAAAGAGTATAAACCAATATCTACAAGTTATCCTCCAACTTCCACATATATGCTATGGCAGTTCTGTACATACACACATAAAACAAAACAAAACAAAAACAGAAAGCAAAAACAGTTTAAAGGAAAATGTTAAATGGGGAAAAAAAACCTTTAGTTCTGCTAAAGTAGGAAGAAAAATTTCCATTCTCTTTATTCATGTTTATTATAGATTTTATGCTATTAACTATAACAGTAATACAGGTTGTCATGGTTTGAATGAATTGTCCATAGTTTCAGGCATTTGAATAGTTGACCCTCTAGTTGGTGGCACTGTTTTAGTAGGTAAGTTGTTGGATTTTATGGATTGAGTCACTGGGGTCAGGATTTGAGAATGTAAAGATTTAAACACTTCTAGTTTCTTCCCTCTACTTCCTGCTTGCAGTTCAAAATGTGAGGGCTCAGCTGCTCTTCCAGCCTCCTTGCCTGCCCTTGTTTCCTCTGTTCTACCATCATGGACTCTAGCCCTCTGCAACTGTAAGGCTAAATAAAATATCTTTCTTGTTGCCTTCGTTATGGTGTTATGTCACAACATTAGAAAAGTTACTAATACAGACATTCTGTGTTGTATCATACCTAGAGTTCCTAATACAGGCATGCTGTTTTGTTTTTGTTTAGCTTTCTTTTTCACAGAGAATGTGACCCTGTGGATTGCATCTATTCCGATTTGGTATGATAGACCACGGCCTCCTGAAAGGTTGCTGTGAACACCCTCAAAAAATTGCTTTGCTCAATTGCCAACTGAGATGAAACTAGCACACAGGTTATATCATGAACGACCTAATTAACGACGCCCCTATTCAGCAGGAAGCAGTTTGGAGAAAAAAAAAAACTACGCCCATGTTCCCAAATATTGTTTATAAATGTTCTTTTACATTTAAAGGGGGATATGATATAGATATGAATAATTTGCATTGGTATGGATTTTAAGGTCAATTTTGTTATATGTATATGTATTTCTGATCTTGATTAAGGTATTGTGATTGTGTAGTTCATTTAAAATGTAATGTATAATTAGGAAATATAGGTTGTTAATGAATAATCATTGATAATAGTAAAGCTTGTAGTCATGTTAGATTTTCTAGATATATAGAGATATATTTCAGTTAGATAGGCATTCTTCATATCTCTCAAAGGCTGCAAAATATGGCATTTAAGTGTTTTAATAACTTAGGACTTTTCATGACAAGGAGACATGTCTGCTGAAGAAGGGCATCAAAGAGGATCCCTATGGAGTTGGATAGTCATTTGGGCAAGAAACTGCTCTTGCCTGGACTATTACATAAACTGGACACAGAGAACCCGCAGAGAGAGGACTGCTGAACTTGCCTAAAGGTGAGATGGTCTTTCGGGGT
>NW_026068363.1:156234-162200 GCF_014885135.2 Alexandromys fortis
GTTAGATTTTCTAGATATATAGAGATATATTTCAGTTAGATAGGCATTCTTCATATCTATCAAAGGCTGCAAAATATGGCATTTAAGTGTTTTAATAACTTAGGACTTTTCATGACAAGGAGACATGTCTGCTGAAGAAGGGCATCAAAGAGGATCCCTATGGAGTTGGATAGTCATTTGGGCAAGAAACTGCTCTTGCCTGGACTATTACATAAACTGGACACAGAGAACCCGCAGAGAGAGGACTGCTGAACTTGCCTAAAGGTGAGATGGTCTTTCGGGGTTCCTGCTTCATAAAAGAGTCTGCAAGACATTCTGCAGGACACAGCAGAAAATGACTGAACTGTCTTTGAAATTTCCTGCTTCGTGGAGGTGTCTGCTAGATACTATGAGCC
The DNA here is from genome assembly GCF_014885135.2 of Alexandromys fortis. Classification (NCBI taxonomy): domain Eukaryota; kingdom Metazoa; phylum Chordata; class Mammalia; order Rodentia; family Cricetidae; genus Alexandromys; species Alexandromys fortis. The sequence continues at coordinate 156,630 of NW_026068363.1, forward strand.
TGTAGGCCGAAGATGGATGCCCCAACGGTACAGAGGAACTTTGGGTGACTGTCCAGGCAGCACTATGTCTCTGTCATTTCTAGAGTTTTCTTATTTCTTGTTTACTTAGGTAGTATTATATACTTCTGGAGTCTTTGATGGAGTTAAAGAATAAATATAGTTTTCCTTAGTTATGATAAAAGATAATATATATATATAGTAACTGTAATTCTTGCTTGATAACTGTTTTGTTATATGTAATTTTACTATGTTAAAGTTAAAGCCTTTCTTTTTTGTTTAAACAGAAAAAGGGAAAATGATGTGGGAGTGAATTATAATAAAAAAGAAACTGCCTCGGCCCTCATAGGACAGAAAATTAGGTAGGCGGAGTAGACAGAAGAGAATACTGGGAAAAAGAAGCTTAGTAGAGGAGTCGCCATGATTCTCCCGCTCCAGACAGACGCAGGTTAAGATCCTCCCTGGTAAGCCAGCTCGTGGGCTACACAGAATATTAAAAATGGGTTAGAACAATATGTAAGAGCTAGCCAATAAGAAGCTGGAACTAGCCGGGCCAGGCAATGTTTAAAAGAATACAGTTTCCATGTAATTATTTCGGGGCATAACCTAGCCATGCGGGTGGCCGGGTGCCGGGATGCAGCTCAGCCGCTCCTATTTCAACAGAAACAGATACTGACAAGTTTAAACTTACAGCTAAAGCTTGTGCAGAAAGATTTAAGATTAACATGATTAAGGAGAATTCACATGCTCAGCCCTGGTGGAGAAGGACAAGACTCCATTCTGCTTAGTTCCCAATTTGTGAAAGGGAAAAGCCTAAGAAGCTTTCTGATCCTACAAAGAAACTGCAAACAAAAGTTGATAAGTGCTGCACAGGGCTCTGGGATCTGTCCCAAGTTGGCAGACAAACTTGGCAGTCATCATGTGGTTCTGTCCTTGCAATCATAAATATGCACAAATACAAAGGTCCTGCAATCTTCTTTCATGACATCAAACCCTGGTTTAGGCCAGTATTTCCTCAGTATTTCCCTTTTGTTCCTTTTCAGAATGATATTGTTGAAAGTAGGTGATTTTTTTTTAACAGGGGATTATAATTAAGAGATCACTAAGAATGGTGACCAGTTTTGTGTGAACTTGTTACAAGCTAGAAATATTTGGGAAGGTGGAAACCTCAACTGAGAAAAAAAATGTCATATCATTTTGGTCAGTGGGAACATTTTCTTGATTATGTTTGATGTGGGAGGAGCCATACTACTGTGCATAGTGCCACCCCAGGCCAGGTGGTCCTGGCATATATAAGAAAGAAGACTGATTGCTATTGGTAGGATTATAATTTTGAATATGTTGATCCTACCTATCCAAGAACATGGGAGATCTTTTCATTCTCTGGTGTTTTTCTTCGAAGTTTTAAAGGTCTTGTCAAATAGGTCTTCACTTCTTTGGTTAATGTTACCCCAAGATATTTTATGCTATTTGTGGCTATGGTAAAAAGTGATGTTTCTTTGATTTTTTTCTCATTTGTATATAGGACGACTACTGATTTATTTGATTTAATCTTGTATCCTGCCACATTACTGAAGGTATTTATCAGCTGTAGAGTTTGCTGGTAGAGTTTTTTGAGTCACTTTATATACTATCATATCATCTACAAATAATGAAAGTTTGACTTCTTCCTTTCCAATTTGAATTCCCTTGATCTCCTTTTGTTGACTTATTGCTATAGCCAGAATTTCAAAAACTATGCTTTACAGATATGGAGAGTGCACAGCCTTGTCTTGCTCCTGATTTTAGTCAGATTGTTTTGAGTTTCTCTCCATTTAATTTAAAGTTATCTATAGGCTTGCTGTATATTACTTTTATTATGTTTAGATATGTTCCTTGTATCCATGATCTCTCCAAGACCTTTATCATGAAGGGGTGTTGGATTTTGTAGAATGCTATTTCAGCATGTAATAAGAGAATCGTATGTTTTTTCTTTAAGTTTATTTATATGATGGATTACATTGATAGATTTTCAAAAGTTGAACCTTCCCTGAGTCTCTAGGATGAAGCCAACCTCAAAGCTACAGAGAAACTCTGTCTCAAAAAAAAGCAGAAAGCAGGAAGTTATTTGAGCCAATCCAGTAAGCAGAATCCTTAGGTGGCCTCTGTATCAGCTCAAGCATCCAGGTTCCAACCTGCTTGAGTTCCTGTTCTGATATCCTTCAATGAGGGACTATGATCTGGAAGAGTAAGCCAAATAAACCTTTAATCCACAACTTTCTTTGTGGTTTTGGTGTTTCATTGCATCAATAGAAGTCCTAACTAAGACCCTGGCTCTTTAGGTAGAACAATTCCAAATTATCCGAAGAAATGCCATATTGATTTCCAAAGTCATCTCTGGTCGATCAAGCTGTGGATGTCTGCCCTGATCAGGAGTTGTGACATGGCAAGAGGAAGGCTGTAGTACTGGGAATAGAGTGGTATGAACTGGGAGAGTGAATAAGGGGGGATTTGTGGGCCAGGGCATGAGTGGCCTCTGGTGCAGAAGGGGCCTCTACATGAGACAGGTAATTTTAAGTAGCTTTTATGAAAACATCTGTCCTAGTTTCTTTTATGTTGTTGTGAAAAAAAATATTGTAAGGTAAGGCAACATGAAGGGAGGGAGAATTTATTTGAATTCACAGTTCCAGATTATAGTCCATTATTGCAGGGAGTTCAGAGCACAATGCGCCTTAGGCGTCTGGCCACATCACATGCACAGTCAGCGACCAAAAGAAATAACTACATATACAATCACTGGCTGGCTTGTGCTCAACTTAAATTCAAGCTTATAGAGTTAAGGACAGTCTTCCTAAACATTGGTCTTCCCACATAAAATAATTAAGACAATTCCTCAGGCCACCCCAAAGTAGAGGAAGTCTACCTTGAGACTCTCTTTTCGGGAGATTCTTATTTTGCTGAATTGTCAGCAAAGCTTGTCATCACAACATCATTATCATAAAAAGTGCTGAAATAAAACATTTTGTAGCTTTAAAACTGTTTAAGACCTCTATGACCTTCTCTATGACAGTAATAGAGACACTCTGAGCCTAGGGAGGCATAGCCATATGGTAAGAAGACAACAGTTATAAGACTGCACCAGGGTATTTGTGTTCTGCTTCCCCATCTGTTTGTGCCATTGTGTAAATGATCACTGTACCACAGAGCACAGTAATACACAGCCTCATCCTCAGGCTGGGCCCCTGTGATGGTGAGAGCTGCCTTGTCTTCGAGAAAGGAGCCTGAGAATCGGGCAGGAACATGTGGGACTCTAGTGTTGGTATCACCTATCAGACCAGTGTATACCTGGTAAGATTTTTCTTGAACCCACTTGGCATAGTTACTGGTGGTAACAGCCCCAGCACTAGAGCCACAAGTGAGTGTGACTGTCCCTCCAGGAGATGTGATTAGTGAAGTTTCCTGAGTCACAACAGCCTTGGAAATGGCCCCTGCAAAGAGGTGAGAAATCAAGTGGTCAGTAGCAAAGCAGAGAAAAGATGTGCACTGTTGCATACCCACTCCAGCCCAGAAAGGTCCCCTGACCTGTGCAGTGAGCCAGAAGTGTGATCAAAACAAAAATCCAGGCCATGACTCACAGTCCAGGTCTGTTCCTTTCAAAGTTGTTGAGCACTGGGCAGTGCCAGAGGGCTAACTAAAATGCCTAACATGGAAGGGGTGTGCACATTGATGCAAATGAGCTCCTTTTTCAGGGTGATTATATGATGTCAGGCAAAAGTTTTTGAGTTGACACAAACGTATGAGAGCAAAGGTCAGGAGTATTACTGTTAGCTTCTTTTGCTTTTCTAGAGCCAAAAGTATCTTCGGTCTAGTGTCCTAGAGGGTCCTCAGCAGGGCAGGCCATATTCTACCATGTTTTATCCTACAGAGAATTATTGCAATATGTAGGCCAATATAAAGGAATGAATAAAGAAAAAATGGTCAAGACATTTAGAAGAGCTCACAATAAGGTAAGGATGGGAAAGTGACTTGCAGGTCATCTGCTTCTTCCTCCCACGTTTCACGTCATGGAAGACGTGTATAGTAAAATGAGTCTAAATCTGCAATATCAGATGACTTTGATGCCTCATTACACAAGCATAAGAAGAACTGGTGAATGGAAAGACAACAGTGGCATCTGGCAAGGACATAAAGGAAGTGGATCTCTGACCCATTATGGAAGTAGCAAGCATTTCAAAAGCAGTCAATTTTACAGTCAGCATCAGTTTATCATGTGGCTCGCCATTCCACTCAAGTGTGTTCCCACATTAACACGTGGGAAGATTGATGCAAGGTAAAATTATTCAAATAACCCAATAACGTGGAAGGTAACAAAGAATCCATAGTATATCTGTGTTATGATGCCGTGTACAGAAACTAGAAAGGATCAACCACATGTACACACAAGCATGTAGCTGGGTTTTTTAATCACCTTGTGAGCTCTTTGAAGATTATAATTTTGGAGTGTAGATGCTGATTTGTGAAATAAAGGGATGCAGTGTTAAGCAACAAAGTAGATGACTGGATGCAAGGTGTTTAGGATGAATGTATAGGTAAAAAAACGTAGGGTGGTAGGAAAAACCTAAATTTTCATTTTCTTAAAGTATATATATATAAATATATATACATGTACATGCATATCTATGTTGTGTGTGTATATATATATATGAATGTATATATATTTGCTTCCATACTCAAAAATAAACATTTTATAGCAATTATATATGTGTGTATGTACTTGCCAAACTTTACCTTGAACATGGATATGTATTTTATAAAAATTACAGTTCAATAAAATTGTTTTAAATTTATAACAATAAAATAATTCTGAAAAAGATATTGACACCAAGCCCATTTTAGAACTTCTTCACAAAAGATTATATGTTGAAATATGCTTACCAAAGCAGAATAATGATATAAATCTCTTGTCAATTGTATTTTTGCTCCACATGATACACTGAATTACTTCTAAGACAATGTCAATACATAAGAGGCAGTATCTGTGCCTCAAGGCAAGAAACCACTGACTGGCGGACAGAGAAACTGGTAAGTGGCTCTTCCCATGAAAACCATAGCTAACATTCTCATTGAACAATGAAAATGAGATGTAGAGTGGAAACCAGAATTAAATCAAGAAGAAAAATGGCAACTGGGCATATCAGCAGGAAAGGACTGGGTGAGGAGAAAACATGGAGATGATAGAGCGTCTAGAACTCGGTGATTTGAGAGTCAGATTTGATTTGGGTATGGTCACAGATAGGCGCTGACCCCATCCTGTGTCCAGGATTCATTGGATAGAAAAATTATACTTCTATCTATGCCTTGATACACTAATAATTCTGACACCCTGGGACTTAGTGTGGATCCAGAAGTTTTTTGAAAGGAATAACATCTGAGCAATGGGGGGCTATAGACAGGAATGAGTGTATGCTGAAACTTCAGGGCCTGAGCCTGCATTGCACAGGATGTTAAGCAGATGTGGCAGTGGTAACAGAGTTAGTGACTGTGCTGAAAACATAGGGTGAAAGGGAAATCTAAACTTTCACTTTATTAAATTAT
>NW_026068363.1:162268-172383 GCF_014885135.2 Alexandromys fortis
CATCCATACTCAAAAATAAACATTTTAGATAAATTACATGTGTGTGCACTTGCCAAACCTTGCCTCAAACATGGATATATATTTTATAAAAATTACAGCTCAATAAAATTGTTTTAAATATATAACAATAATGGAATTCTAAAAAAAAGATATTGATACCAAACCTTTTTTGGAACTTATTTGCAAAAGATCACTGGTTGAAATATGCTTACCAAAGCAAAATAATAATGCAAATCTCTTGACATTTGTTTTTATTCCCATATGAAATATTAAATTATTTCTAAGACAATGTCAATACATAGGGGCAGGATCTGTGCCTCAAGGCAAAAAAATCCCTGACTGGTGTACAGAAAAACTGGCACGCAGCACTTCCCATGAAAACCAGAGCTAACATTCTCATGAGGCAATGAAAATGTGATGTGGAGTGGAAAATCAGAATCAAATCAAGAAGAAAAATTGCTACTGGGCATATCGACAGGAGAGGTGTGGAGAAAATTTGGAGATGATAGAACTCCTAGAACTCAGTGATTTAAAAGTCAGATTTGGCTTGGGTATGGTCACAGATAGGTTCGGACCTATCCTGTGTCCAGAATTCATTGTATCAAAAATAATATTTCTAGCAATGAATTGATACATGAATAATTCTGTCACCCTGAGTTTTATTGGATTTAGAATTTTTTTTGAAAGGAGTTACATCTGAGCAGTGGGGAAGTAGAAACAGGAGGAAGTGCATGCTGAGATCTCAAGACCTTTGCCTAGCTTTGAACAGGACTTCAAAGTAACATAGCATAGTACTCTACTAGCATGGAGAATGATGTGGTAGTAGTGACAGAGTTATTGACAGCGCTGAAATGACAGCGAAGGAAAGAGGATGACTCATGAAGCCCCGGGGCATGAAGGAATACCTTGTGGCCACTGCACTGTGAATCAGCATGTCTGGCTTCTACTAGTCATGTTAACAATCTTGAGCATAGTAGACATGCATGGTAATGACTTCAGACAAAATGACATGTGCCCCTAGACTGATTTCCAAGTCTCCCTGTACCTTCTTGGGATTCGCTACAGTATCTATTTTTATAGAAAAGGTTTTTGCTTTTTTACTCTTGTTTATGAACCTTTTAATATCTTGATTCCCTCTAGGAAGTGTGTCAGTGAAGGACATTCAAGAGATACAGAGCAAGTGAACCCAAGATTTTCCCTTTGCTTTTCGTTAGCTGTAACATTGTTTGGAGGATTTATGGGTTGTATTAAGATGAGTTGGAGAACAGTAATAATCAGCCTCATCCATAGGATATATTCTAGGAATGCACAACACATTTGCAATGTCCAAGGAATCTTTGGCCACAAAAAAGTGCCTGAGGCCCCCCAGGCCATGTGATAGATCTAAGTCTATGTGGCCATGCAATTTCTGAGGAGACTTGGATTCTCCTGGAATCAGAGAAGCAGAGCTCCCTCACTGAAACCACTATTCTGGCTGCCAGTGGGTGTAGCAGTTGCTCCAGAGGATACACACTGAGGGTAGCTGAGTCAGAATGGCTTGACAGAGGGAACCCACAAACAATATGAATATAAATGCAGTAGAGACCAGAGTATATGTTCCCTTGGATTGCTGGCCAACATAGACAAGGCTGAGCCGGAATTGAGACCTGTTGATGCACATTCTGACCTGTGACTTGAGGGAGAATCAGGAGGAAGGGCATGGTACAAGGACTGAGCTCTTGACCATTTCCATGAAGTGTCGCTGACTTGGGTCTCATTGTATCACCTCCTCATGCCAGACACAGAGACTTTCCTGCCAATGGGTTTCCATCCACATTTCCCTCTGCTCCTCCCACTGCCTTACTGCTGATGTTCAGCTCACACACACTTAGGAGGATGGAGGTTGACTTACACACTGGGGACCACTCAAAAGGAAGTACCTGCTGAGCAACATGAAGTTCTGCTTAGAGGCTAGAGAAGATGTAGCTACTGATTACTAATAAGTGAGCAAATGGCATCTCTTCTATACCAAGGCTCTTTTGAGGAAATGGTACTTAATTTGCTGTAAATGCAGACTGGCCCACAGTGCCTGCTGCTGGTATCAAGGCCCATAATCACCGTGGCCAAGAGGCTGTGTTCATTTTCTACCTCACCTCATCTCCCAATCTACTGAAATATTCCTAGACTAATTTCTTAGTTGTGAGATTCTGATATGCTGTGTGTAATTCTGTAGGTTCTCACCACCAAGAGTGGTCTTCCTTGTGATCTCTCTCTGCTGTGGATTGTGTAAACATGAACTCTTAACAGCCTTCTACCACCTGGTCCTCAACACTTATAGCAGTTACACTGTGAGAGACAGGTGCAAGAGGCCCTGTGCTGTGTGCTGTGGATTTGCCCCTGGGAGGAAGCAGCTGCTAAAACAATGTAATGGGCCAGTGAGCAACTGTACAGGGTAGTGAACCTAAACACTAGGATCTCTGAGACTTCTGACAGGTCATAGTTCCCTCTAGTGGCTTCATTTTTCTCACTGTTTCGGGTTTTAATTATTGAACCACTGTTTACTAATTTTATCTGAAAGCTCTAAATTTATTTTCCAAGATGACTTGTAATCATCACCTTTCCTTCTTTAATTTCTTTTGGCTTATAGTTATTTCTCTACTTTTTGAGAAATTATCCCCAAACTTTTTAGATTGGGAATTTTAATTACCTGTAAAAGAGCCCCAATTGACTGAAACAATTTGCATGTGGTTCTTTTGCCAAAGACTATGTCAGTACACATTCCAGGATATTCATCAGTCTCATCTAGTGACCAATAATTGCAATCAGTTGTAACTTGCTATCAAAATAATGATGGCAGGTGTTCCCTATAGTCATACATTTTCACAGCTATGTTTATTCCAATGTTGTATTGGAAATACATGTGTGTTCACGCATGTATTTCTGTGTTGATTGGGAATAGGATTATAGCCCACAATTTTTAGAAATTTATGTATGTTTTTCATGGTGTATAGAAAGGTTATATGGTTTTGTGGTTATTTTTAACCATTCCACTTTGATGAATTCATGAGTTGTATAAGGTTTTGTAGAGTGTTTAGAGTCTCTTACATAAAGAATTATCATCTGAAAATATTTTCCTATTTCTTTTTTTAATTATTTCCCTATTCCTAATACTTTGAATACCTTCTACTATATTACTGCTTTAGCTGAGACTTTAAGGATTAAGTTGAATAGATTTGGGGGTACAGATGGAGTTATGGACACCCTTTTCTTATTTATTTTAGTGGGAATGCCTTGAGTTCTCCCCCCCCCCCATTTAACATGATGTTGACTTTAAGCATTTTTCTTTTTGTTTTTATTTTGTCTTGTTTCTTTTTTATTAGGTGGTGGTATACTCCTTTCCTCTCTAGTCTCTCTATGATGTTTTTAAATGTTTAATTTATTAAAAAAAACAACTACCTTTTCTCATTTTAGATGCCAAATCCATTTCCCACACCCTCCCCTCCTCCTGCTTCTTTCACCTGCCCCCTCCTACCACTGCCCTACTCTGCATTCACTCCTCAGAGAAGTAAAGCTTCCCATGGGAAGTCAACAAAGTCTAGCATATTGCTTTGATGCAGGACCAAGGCCCTTCCCCACTATATCTAGGCAGAGCAAGGTATCCCTCCATTAAAAAAAAATGGATTGCAAAAAGTCAGAACAAGCAGTAAGGATTAATTCTGGTCTCACTGGCAGTGGTCCCACAGTCTGCCCCAATCATACAACTGTCACCCACATTCAGAGGGCCTAGTTTGGTACCATGCTGGTTCTCTTGCTGTCATTCTGGAGTTGGAAGACATCCATTAGCTCAGATAAGCTGTTTCAGTGGGTATCCCTCCCTCCCCTTTTCCTCTCCTCCTTTTCTGCCTTTCTTTTTTCCTCCCACACATGTTCCCTTTTTTAAAAAAGATATTGTCTATTACTTCTTCTCAGGGAGATCTATGTATGTTTCTCTTGGGGTTCTTCTTGTTACTTAGCTTCTCTAGGATTATTGACTATAGGCTTCTTATCCTTTGCATTATAGCTAGTATTCAACTATGAGTGGGTATATAGCATGTTTATTTTTCTGGGTCTGCATTACCTCACTCAGGATAGTTTTTTCTAGTTCCATCCATTTGCATGCAAATTTCAAGATTTCATTAATTTTTACAGCTGAGCAGTACTCCATTGTGCAAACGTACAATATTTTCTTCATCCATTTTTCACTTTAGGGGCATCTAGTTTGCTCCCACATTCTGGCTATTACAAATAATGCTGCGATGAACATCGTTGAGCAAATGTCCTTTTAATATGGTTGAGCATCCTTTAGGTATATGCCCAAGAGCGGTATTGCTGGGTCTTGTGGTAGGTTTATATCCAATTTTCTGAGAAACTGCCATAACTGATTTCCAGAGTTGTTATACAAGTTTGCATTCACCAACAAAGGAGTTTCCCCCTTATGCCACTTCCTCTCCAGTATAAGCTATTATTGGTGGTTTTTGTCTTAACCATTCTGCCAGGTTAAAAATGGTATCATTTTCATTTTGATCCACATTTCCCTGATGGCTAAGGATGTTGAACATTTCCTTAAGTGTCTTTCAGTGTTTCCCTGTAGGGATAAGCCCTCCCCTTGGGGGTGGGCTGCCCTCGGGCGAATGTTTACTGATAAATTGGGCTCGCAGACTCTGTGCACCCCTTCCTTCCTGCTCTGGGTACTCCGCTGGAACCTTGGTTTCATGAGTCTGGTTTTGTCATTAAACTTGTTCAGATACCTATTAATATTGGTCTTCATTAATCCAAACCGCCACATTTGGCGCGCCAACGTGGGGCACAGCACCCGCTCTTTAGTCCGCTGCGCCCACGGCAGGTCCTGGGCAGTCACGGTTGCCGCTGCGGCCCGCTCGCCCGCCTGCCCGCTGTAGGCCGCTCTAGGCCCGCCCGCTCTAGGCCGCTCTAGGCACGCAGTGGTGCCCGCTTGTCGCGGTCGCCAAAGGCCAAAGCAGCAACAACAGCACACCTCCCCCGCGCCAGTCCGCTCGCTTGCCCACTCGCCCTAGGCCGCTGCCGCGGTCCCGAACTGCCCGCAGCCAGCGCTTTGTTCCTCTCGCAGCACCAGAGGAGTTAACCCCTCCCTCTCTGCCTTGACATTTGGAGCTGAACACGGAAGCTTAAATATTTGCGGTTTTATAACACAAACCTCCACATTTGGCCCCAAAGGGGTCACTTTGAATAAATTTCGGTTTTGAGTTGTTTCAGATCGGCTCTCCACGTGGATTCAAGTGGACTCTTTCGCCACCTCTGGCAGGAACCAGTCATTACAGGTAAAAAAAAATTTCCTTTTATAAATAAAATGTCTGAGAATATCACCATTCAAAATTTCAACAGCCTTTTTGAGTGTGCCATGTGGGAGATCCTATCCTTCTGGGATTAGTAGTCTTCCTTGGTATTAAGTGGTTTGATAACAAAAGTCTCATAGAGCCTTTAAGAGACGAATCCAGGATTCTTAAGGCACAGGTTGAACATCTACAAACGATTAAGCATGACAATGATCTTCTCAAGAATCAGTTTAAAGTTCTGCAGGAATAGAAGAGAACTTTGCTTAACAAGACAATGGTGACTGAAAAAAATTTAGAAAAGGTTCAGGCTGATATTAAGGAGACATTTATTACTATGGAAGAATGAACAGCTGATTTAAATCGTAAATTTCATCAGTCACTTTCTGAAGGAACTGAAACATTATCTCAGAGAATTAAAACGGTTGAATGGGAAAATCGAATTTTGTCTAAAGCTTATGACAGAGTGGTGGAAAGATTGTCAATACAAGAAGGCACGGTTTATGCCATAAAAATTATGTCCAAAGATGAGAACTTAGCTCTAATGGACAAACTTCATACTTTAGAATCCTCTGGACAGGAGATACAGACATTGCAGAAGGCAATGGTGAATAGAATTGAAAAGATTGAGGAATTTCTAAATTCTGATGAAGAAGAACAAACGGTAGAAGGGCAAATTTTAACTACATCTGTGGGTAAATCCCTCCGGGACAATTTCCACAAATCTCTACCTACAGCTCTACCTGCCTTTCCAGTAATAACAACAGAGAAGGTGATTGGTTCCAGAAACCCTAGGGTCATTAAGGAAGATACATGGGAGCATGTCCGTATGAATGATCTCAAAGAAATTAAACAGGCTGTCATGACTTTCGGGATGCATTCCTCTTTTGTTAAAGAGATGCTAAAGTCTTGGGCATCCACAAGCAGAGCTACGCCATTGGACTGGCTCCAGCTGAGCTCTGCAGTCCTTGAGAGTGGGCCGCACTTAAAATGGAAATGCTTGTTCAGGCAAGAGGCTAGACTTTTAGAACAGCAAGAAAAGGCGAAGGGAAGTGACATCTCCCTAGATAAAATTCTAGGTGAAGGACGCTTTTCTGACCCTCAGGAACAAGCTAATTTGGACGAAAACACACTCTCCATATGCACTACAGCAGCCTTAAGGGCTTGGGACAGGGTACAAGACCCAGGACAGAGAATGGAATCATTTGTCACAATTAAACAAGGTCTGAGAGAACCTTTTAGTGATTTTTTACAAAGACTTACTAAGGCTGTGCAAATAGGGATACCTGACCCTGACGCAAGACGTATAATGATTGAGTCTTTGGCTTATGAAAATGCAAATGTGGAATGCAAAAAGATTTTGGGGCCTTTAAGGTTCAGATCAGCACCCTTGGAAGAATGGGTCTTGCATACACTGGATGTTGATACATTTGATTATGGCACTGAAGCATGGGTAGAAGAAGCAATTTCCAATGGTAAAAGGAGACACCAGAATACCAAATGTTTTAATTGTGGCAAAATGGGTCATATGAAAAGGAATTGTAAACAACGGATCTTCAGAAATAATAATAATGCATCTTCTAGAAATAACAGAAATAGGAGGACTCAGCCTTCAGGTTTATGTAGAAGATGTGGAAAAGGTAGACATTGGACGAATGAATGCAGGTCTACAAGAGATAGACAAGGCAACCTGATACAGACGGGAAACGTGAGAGGGGGGGCCTCACAGGCCCCCATGGCAAACATGGTTCAGTCATTTCCAGTTTCTGCAGAGAACGTGCCTCGTCAGGACAATTAGGAAACCTCATGCCTACTGTTACAAACGATAATGAGCAGAAAGATGAGTTACGTGTGTTTTGGCAAACTTCTATAAATGATCAAAGACCTAAGCTGAGAGTGTGTGTAAATGGCATTTTTATTACTGGCCTGCTGGACACAGGTGCTGATGTAAGTATCATTACCCCAGAATCTTGGCATCCGTATTGGCCTCTTCAGAATGTAAATGTTCAGCTCCTGGGAATTGGAACCCTATCTCGAGTAAGACAGAGCACAAGATGGGTTGAATGTATAGGGCCTGAGGGACAAATAGGAAAATTAAGGCCATATGTAGCCAATATTGCAATGAATTTATGGGGTCGTGACCTATTACAACAATGGAATACCCAAATTAACATTCCTGCTACTTCTAGAGCCTATATTTCTGAGAATAATATTAAAAGATATTACAAACGGAGAAAACCGGCCATTCGGGCCATACAAGAACAAGTAATTGAAGCCCCTTCAGAGATACCAACAGCCTTGCCTCTAAAATGGTTGACTGAGAAACCAATATGGACAAAGCAATGGCCTCTAGCTGAGGAAAAGTTACAGGCTTTAGAACAGCTGGTACAAGAGCAATTAGATGCTGGACATATAGAAGAATCTACCAGCCCTTGGAATTCTCCTGTATTTGTGGTTAAGAAAAAATCAGGTAAATGGAGAATGGTGACAGATCTCAGAGCTATCAACAAGGTTATTCAACCTATGGGTCCTCTGCAATCTGGAATCCCTTTGCCCTCTTTATTACCAAAAGGATGGCCTCTTATAGTTATTGATTTAAAGGATTGTTTTTTCACCATACCTTTACAAAAAGAAGATAGAGAAAAATTTGCCTTCACGGTGCCTACTTACAACAATTCTCAACCTTCCAAGAGGTACCACTGGGCCGTCCTCCCCCAGGGTATGTTAAATAGCCCCTCCTTGTGCCAATATTTTGTGAACCAACCATTGCAAATAATACGCAAGAAATTTCCCAAATCTATAATATACCACTACATGGACGACATCTTGTTATCCGATTCAAACATGGATACCTTGAACAGACTGTTTGAAGAAATAAAGATACTTTTACCTAAATGGGGATTGCAAATTGCTCCTGAGAAGATACAGAAGGGAGATTCTGTTAATTATTTAGGTTATAAAATAGGTTTGCAAAAAATTAAGACACAAAAGGCACAAATTAGGAGAGATCGCCTACGGACTCTTAATGACTTTCAAAGACTGTTAGGAGACATTTCCAGTCTACGACCAGCTGTTGGGATAACACCTGATCTAATAATTCATTTGAACAAAACCTTGGAAGGTGATAAAGACTTAAACAGTCCCAGAGAATTAACAGCTGAAGCAGAAAAGGAACTGACAATAATTGAGGAAAAATTACAACAGGCACATGTGGACAGGGTGAATCCAGAGCTCGATTGTATTCTCGTCATATTACCATCCAAAATTTCTCCTACAGGAATTTTAATGCAGAGAGATGATATTATCTTGGAATGGATCTTTTTACCACATAAACCAAGTAAAAAACTGAAAACTTATGTGGAAAAAGTCTCTGAGTTAATTATAAAAGGCAAGCTGAGACTTCGTCATCTAGCAGGCATAGACCCAGCAGAAATTATAGTGCCTTTCACTGCTGATGAACTAAAGAAATTATGGGAAGATAATGAACCATGGCAAAGAGCTTGTGATAATTTTTGGGAGACATTAATAACAACTATCCAAAAAGCAAGAGGCTTAACTTCATCAAGAGAACTTCTTGGATCCTTCCTCGAATCATCTGTGATGCTCCAATAACTGGAGCCCGTACTATTCAATACTGATGCCAATAAAATAGGGAAGGCAGGTTACAAATCAGAAGAATTGGGTAAGGTGGAACAAAGTCCTTATGATTCTATCCAGAAGGCAGAATTATATGCCATTCTTATGGTGCTAAGGGATTTTAGAGAACCTATTAATATAGTTACTGATTCACAATACGCAGAAAGAGTTATTTTACATATTAAAACTGCTGAATTTATACCTGATGATACAGAACTAACCTCATTGTTTATCCAGGTTCAAGATTTGATCAGGAACAGGCTTTGCCCTATGTACATAACACACATCAGATCCCATATGGGTCTGCCAGGTCCTCTAGCACAAGGTAATGCAGACATTGATCAGTTATTGATTGGTAGTGTGCTACAAGCCTCTGAATTTAGTAAAAAAACATCATGTTAATAGCAAAGGTTTGAAGAAAGAGTTTTCTATTACATGGCAACAAGCTAAGGAGATTGTAAAGAAATGCCCTACTTGCTCTTTATATAACCAAACACCACTGCCAGCAGGGGATAATCCAAAGGGCACCCATAGGAATGAAATCTGGCAGATGGATGTGTTCCACTTTGCAGAATTTGGCAAATTGAAGTATGTTCACCACACCATTGACACTTATTCAGGCTTTCAGTGGGCAACTGCTTTAAGTTCAGAAAAAGCTGATGCAGTAATCACTAATTTATTAAAAGCCATGGCTATCATGGGTATACCTACACAAATAAAGACAGATAATGGTTCTGCTTATATCTCTAAGAAAATGAAACTGTTTTATGACTATTACAATATCAAGCATGTTACGGGTATACCATACAATCTTACAGGTCAAGCAGTCATAGAAAGATCAAATCGAACTATAAAGGATATGTTGAATAAACAGAAAGGGGTGGAAAACACACCCAGAAATAGGTTACATAATGCTTTGTTAACCTTGAATTTTCTTAACACTAATGAGAAGGGAACAACGGCTGCAGAAAGACATTGGATAATGGAAAAGTCTACTGAACTAAATCAACCAGTTTATTTCAAGGATGTGCTGACCTCACAATGGAAGCCAGGAGATGTGCTGCGTTGGGGAAGGGGTTTTGCTCTTATCTCCACAGGTGAGGAACAATTGTGGATACCGTCAAAATTAATAAAGGTTCGGTATGAAGAAGA
>NW_026068363.1:173989-220471 GCF_014885135.2 Alexandromys fortis
ATGCTAGGCCTTAGCCAAAGTTGGTTGACTCAACATTGCGAACGAGAATTTGGGTGATTGCCCAGGTAGTCTGTTGTCTCTGTCATTTATGGCACGCTTTGGATATCTCTCATTTGTTAAGTAATATTTATTCCCTTCTCAGATCTTTGACGGAGTTGAAGATTATATAATTGTAATTACTCTCTACATTATTTAGACTCCTTGAGATAGAATGTCTGGTAAAACTTTCGTTCTCAATATTGTTTGTTATATCTATTATTTATTATTATTGTTTATAGTTGTATTTGGGTTAGTTCTGTCTTATTTAGACAAAAAGAGGGAGATGTAGGGATAAGCCCTCCCCTTGGGGGCGGGCTGCCCTCGGGCGAATGTTTACTGCTAAATTGGGCGCGCAGATGCTGCGCACCCCTTCCTTCCTGCTCCGGGTACTCTGCTGGAACCTTGGTTTCATGAGTCTGGTTTTGTCATTAAACTTGTTCAAATACCTATTATTATTGGTCTTCATTAATGCAAACCGCCACATTTCCCATCATCCACATCCTCTCCAGCACAGGCTATCATTGGTGTTTTTGATTTTAGCCATTCTGACAGGTGTAAGATGGTATCTCAAAGTTGTTTTTATTTTCATTTCCCGGATCACTAAGGAGGTTGAACATGACCTTAAGTGTCTTTTGGCCACTTGAACTTCTTCTGTTGAGAATTGTCTGTTCAGTTCAGTACCCCATTTTTAAGTGGGTTAATTAGAATTTTAATGTCTAGTTTCTTGAGTTCTTTATATATTTTAAGAAAACAATGTCAACTCCAAAGGATTCCCTTTAAACAATAAGTTCAACTGGATACATTTAGATGTAGTGCTAACTAGTTGTAGCTATTGTTGTCTGTTTACTTGAATTTTATGATCATTTAGAATCATTATATACAAACTAAAAGAAATTGTGAGCAGATACTACATCCAAAGGCATCAGTACATGCACAAGTTGTTGCAGATGTGGAGAAGGAACAAGGCCCAGGAGGCTGAGTATGCATCACTGCCTCTCATGCCTCTGTCACGTTGAGAAACCAACTGTGCCAGACTTGAATGTAATATTCAGACTCCCAGGTTAGGTCAGAACTCAAGGGTGTGCACAGTGCCTATATTACCAGATAAATATTTAGAATCTTAGAAACAGCTGGAGTTGTAAGAAATAGTCTTGAGGACACAAAAAGAGGCCACCACTCCCACAAGAGCACCTCAACAAGGTAAGAAGGGTGGATATTTACAGGAATGGCAGAGCAAGCTCACCTGAACAATAAGACCTCCACCATTTAACCTTAACTAAAGAATAAAGAATGTTGTCCTCATTAGCTGAGGTCCAACTTCACAGTGTATTTTCCCATTACAGTACATCATTATTGCAGGGAACTCACTGCAAAAGGATCTTTAGAATCTGATCACATCATACACAGTCAGAAACCAAGAGAAATGACCTCATCTGCAATCATTTGCTGGCTTGTACTCAGCTTAACCTCAAGCTTATACAGTTCAGGACAGTCTTCATAAACAATGGTGCCACTAAAGTGGTCTTCCAATATCAAACAAGAGAATTCATCAAGTCATCCCAAAGTAGATAAACTCCAGATTGAGACTCTCTTCTCAGGAGATACTATGTTGTCAAGTTGTAAACTAAAGCATGCCATGACAACATCATTATCACAAATTGTGTTGACATAAAATAGCTTGTAACTTTAGATAATAGCTTTATGATGTTCTCTGTGATAATGGAGAATATACACTCTGATTTAGAAACATGCAGCCATATGGTAAGAAGAAGATAACAGTTAGAAGACTGTACCAGGGTGTTTGTGCTCTACGTCCCCATCTATATGCACCATTGTGTAAATGGTCACTATAGAACAGACCACAGTAATACACAGCCTCATCCTCAGGATGGACTCCTGTGATAGTAGGGCCACCTTGTCTCCAAGCAGTGAGCCTGAGAATTGGGCAGGGACACCTGAACCTCTGTTGCTCGTCCTATATATCAGACCAGTGTATACCTGGTCAGAGTTTTCTTGGACCCAGTTGGCATAGTTACTGGTGGTAACAGCCCCAGTACTGGAGCCACAGGTGAGTGTGATTGTCCCTCCAGGAGATGTGATGAATGAAGTGTCCTGAGTCACAACAGCCTGGGAAATAGTCTCTGCAAACAGGAGAGAAATCCAGTGGTCAGTAGCAAAGCAGAGAAAATATGTGCACTGTTGCATACCCACTCCAGCCCAGAAAGGTCCCGTGACCTGTGCAGTGAGCCAGAAGTGTGATCAAAATAGAAGTCCAGGCCATGATTCACAGTCCAGGTCTGTTCCTTTCAAAGTTCTTCAGCACAGGGCAGTGCCACAGGGCTAACTAAAACTCCTAACATAGGAGGGGGCATGCACATTAATGCAAATGAGCTCCTCTTCTATGCTGCTTATAGGATGTCAGGTGAATGTATTTCAGTTGACACAAGTTACTGATCACCTATTTATAATAATAAAGATCAGTAGCATTATTGTTCAGCAGCCTTTGCTTTTCCAGAGCCAAAATTATCGTCTATCTAGTGTCCTAGAGGGACATCAGTCTTGCAAGTCATGCTCCACCAAGACTTGTCCTACTTACAGTGAGAAACAGTGAAAATCATTGGGTCATGCAGACATTTCAAACAGTCCATTCACAGTTAGCATCACTTTGTCATGTGGCTTATCATTATGATCAAGTGTGTTAATTCATTAACACATGGAAAGATTAATACAAGGCAAAATGATTATAGTTCAGAAACCCAAATGTCTGTAAAGTAACAAATAAACTGCAGCGTATCTACATAAAGATGCTTTGCACAGAAACTAGGAAGGATTACATGCTAATACACACAAACCTATAACTAACTGGGTGTTGAAATCATCTTGAGAGATATTTGAAGCTTGTGATTTTGGAGGAGAAGTGCCTGTTCCTGAAATGAGGGCATGAAGTTTCAATCAACAAAGCAGATGACTAGATCCAAGTTTCATGAGATGAATGTACAGATAAAAGTGTAGAGTAAAAGAGAGAATCTACATTTTAATTTTGCTAAATAATAATAATGTATGAATATAGATGTGGATATATATGCATACTAAATACTCAAACATAAGTTTTATATAAATTATTTGTGTGTACACATAGCAAAATTTGCCTCTAATATGGTTATACATTTTACACAAATTCCAGCTAAATAAACTTGTTTATTTACATTACAATAATGTAATTTTAGAATGATATTAACAAGCCAATAGAACTTCTTTACAAAGGACTATTAATAGACATATGGTTATCAAAACAGAATAATGATACAAATCTTGTTGAAATAGGAGCGGCAGGGTTGTGTCCCCGGCACCCAGCTGCCCACATGGCTAGGTTATGCCCTGAAATAATTACACGGAAACTGTATTTTTTAAACACTGCCTGGCCCATAAGTTCCAGCCTCTTATTGGCTAGCTCTTATATATTAATCTAACCCATTTTTAATATTCTGTGTAGCCCATGAAGTGGTTTACCAGGGAGGATCTTAACCTGCATCTTTCTGGCGTGGGAGAATCATGGCGACTCCTTGACTCAGCTTCCTTCTCCCAGAATTCTGTTCTGTTTACTCCACCCACCTAAGGTTGGGCCTATCAAGGGGCCTAGGCAGTTTCTTTATTAATAAGAAATCACTCCCACATCAAAATCTATTGACTTTTGTTTCAGATGCACATGATATATGAATTTTTTCTAAGACTATATCAATATTTGGGGCCAGGATCTGGGTCTCAGTGCAATAAAGCGCTGATTGATAGACAGGGAAGCACATAAAGGGACTCTGCCCATGGCAACCAGAGCTAACTTTCTCACAGATCAATTAAAGTCGGGTGTGGAGTGGGAAATTAGAGTTAAATCAAGAAAGAAAATAGCTACTGGGTGTGGGAGAATGATCTGTATTCTATCAATTATATTTTAAATAAGCACTGATTGGCCAGTAGCCAGGCAGGAAGTATAAGCAGGACAACCATACAGGAAGTAGAAGCAGGTACTGAACCCATCCTGTGTCCAGCATTCATAGGATGGAAAATTTGTACTTCTAGACATGCCATGATACAGGAATAATGCTATAACCTTGAAAACTAGTGGATCCAGAAGTTTCTTTGAAAGTAACTACATTTGAGCAATGGAGAAGTATAGAAAAGAGTGGCTGCATGCTTAGGTCTCAGGACCTGGGCCTGGCTTTGCATAGGCTTCTAGCATAGTAAAGCATGGACACAGATGTGATAGTGGTGACAGAGTTAGTGACGGTGCTGAAATTGATAGCAAAGAAAAGAGGATGTCTCATGAAGCCCAGGGCTTGAAGGAATATAGTGTAGCCACTGCATTGTGGCTCATCATGTCTGGCTTCTACTGATCATGTTAACAATAGTGACCATGGTAGACATGCATAGTAGACAAAATGGCATGTGCCCCTAGACTGATTATCAAGCCTTCCTGTGCCTTCTTGGTTATTCCTGTTGTATTTTTGTTATAGAACAAGCTTTGTGTTTCTTTTCACTTGTTCATCAACTTTTTTAATATCTTGATGACCCCTAGGAAGCGTGTCTATGAAGAACAGTCAAGAGATACAGGACTTGTGAACACAAGATTCCCACCCCCTCTTTTCTTTAACTGAAACACTGTAATGAGTATTTATAAGGCTGCATTAAGATGAATTTTAGAACAGTAATAATCAGCCTCATCCACAGGCTGCATTCTAAGTGTGAGCAACACCTTTGTAATGTCTGAGGAATCTTTGAACACAAGCATGTTGCTGGGGCCCCCGGAGTCAGAAGATAAATTCAGGTCTCCGCAGTTCTGCAGTATATTTTCAAGGTGTTTTGGATTCTATGGAAGTAGAAAAGCAGAGCTCCCACACTGAAGCTACTGCTCTAGCTGCAGGTGAGTGTGGCAGATGCTCCAGAGGATACAGACTTAGAGCAACTGAGTCAGCACAGCTTGGCAGAGAGAACCAACAAACAGAATGAGGATAAATGTGGCAGAGACCAGAGTAGATGTTCCCATGGATTGCTGGACAAGATGGACGAGGCTGAGTTCCTACTGTGACCCATTGATGCTCATTCCTACCTGTGACTTGAGTGAAGAGAAGGAGGAAGGGCCCAGGCATGAGAGAAACAGCTCCTGACCATGGGGTTGCCTGGCCTCAGGTCTCATCATATTCCCTCATCCTGCCTGACATAGAGCCTCACCTGTCAATGTGTTTCCATCCATGGTTTCCTCTGCTCCTCCCTCAACCTTAGTGTTGATGCTCAGTTCACACACACTTAGGAGGATGGAGGTTTATTTAAGCACTGGGGACCCATCAGAAAGAAGTGCCTACTGAGCAAGGTAAAGGTTTGCTTAAGGGAGTCTTCCAGGCTAGAGAAGATGCCACTACTGATTTCTTTATTTGAATAAATGATAATTATCTCTGTTTCATAGTTCTGTTAAACATGTCCATACAATATGTTTACATTTTAAAAATACTCATTAGGTATAATGCTCTAGAATTATTATACTGTTATAGTCCAAGTTGCTTTTGGTTAATAGTTCCGCGTTCCACTTTCTTTTGTTAACTTCTTAATAACATTTCTTTCATTTATTTTACATATTAACCAGTTTACCCTACTTTCTTCCCTCCTCCTTCCTTCCTTTTCACGTCTACCCTCCTTCCCATCCACCCCTCCTCTATCTCTATTCTGAAAGGGACAGGCCTCTCATGGACTTGTCCAAAGCACGGCACATCAAGTTGAGGTAGGACAAAGTTCCTCACCAGGTATGGAGAGCAGGTTACCAAAAAGCCAGCTAAACACCCGGGAGAGATCCTGCTCTCACTGTTAGAAGCCTTACTAACAGTTGATCTCTTAGAGTTGATGCTACATGATTGTCACACACAAGCGGAGGGCATAGGTCAATCCCATGCAGGCTCACTGACTGTTGCTTCAGCATCCATGAGCTCCCTTGAGTTCAAGTCAACTCTCTCTGTGGGTTCCCCATCATGACCCCCTAGCTGGTACAATTCCTCCTTCCTTTCTTCTACAAGACCCTCTGAGCTCAGCACAGTGCTTGTCTGTAAATCTCTGCCTCTGCTTCCACCAGTTACTGGATATAGTATCTCTGACAGGAATTAGGGAAGTTACATATCTGTTTACAGTAGATGGCCAGTTCAGGCACCCTCTCCACCATTGCTAAGAGTTTTAGTTGGGGTCATCCTTGTGAGTTCCCTGGGGGTTTCCCTTGCACCAGGTTTCTCCCTAAACCCAAGGTATGCTCCCATCAAGATATTTGTTTTGTTACTCTCCCCCTCCATCCTACCTCCAATCTCATTCCTGCACCTGCAGTTACTGATTTCTAACCAGTAAGCAAATGACATCTCCTCTATGCTGAGGCTCTTTTGAGTGGTCCTTAATAATCAGTTTACTGTAAACACAGACTGCCTCACAGTGCCCCCTGCTGGTTACAGAGCCCACAATCACCATGGCCAAGGAGCTATGTATTCATTTTGCAGTTTACCTGATCTCTGCATCTATTGAAGCGTCCCTAGACTAATTTCTAAATTGTGAGATTCTAATGCGCTGTGTGTAATTCTCTAGGTTCTCACCACCAACATTGCTCTTCTTTGTGAGCTCTTTCTGCTGTGGATTGTGTAAACATGAGCTGTTAACAGCCTTTGCCACCTGGTCCTCAGCTCTCAGAGCAAAGAGAGGCAGATGCAGGGAGGCTGGGCACTCTGTGCTGTGTTTTTTGCAGTGGGAGGAAGCAGCTGCTGTAACTCTGTAATGGGCCAGTGAGCAACTATGCAGAGTCCAGTGAATTTGAACAAATGAGTCTCTGAGACTTCTGAGAAGGGCCACAGTACTCTGCTGGTTTCATTATTCTCAGAAATGCAATTATTATCCATTGAACCACTGTCTACTTATTTTATCAGGCAGCTGACATTTATTTCCCAAGCTGACTCATAATCATCACCTTCCCTTCTTTAATTATTTTGGTTTATATATATTTCTCTCATTTTTGAGAAACTATTCCCAAATTTTTTAGATTGGGAATTCTATCTACATGCAAAAGTTCCCTGAATTAGAGGAGACATTTGCAAGTGGTTCTTTTGTCAAAGACTGTTTTAATACACATTCAAGGATATTCATTGTACTCACATCTAGTGACTAATTGTTGGAATCAGTTGTAACTTACAGTCAAGATATTGTTGATTACATTTCCTGTAAGCATACATTTTCCTAGCTAGGTTTATTCCCATGGGGTGTGTGTGTGTGTGTGTGTGTGTGTGTGTGTGTGTGAAGGGAATTATATTTTACAATTTTGTGAAATTTCCATGTTCCCTGATGTATAGAAACATTTGATTTTTTGTTTATTTTTTAATCATTCAACTTTGCTATGATTATCAGCTCTAAAACATTTTGTGGAGTGCTAAGAGTTTCTTATGTAAAGAATCATCATCTGCAAATAGGGATTCCTTTATTCTTTTCCCATTTTTAGCCCTCTTATTACTTTATCTTACTGCTTTAGCTTAGACTTTAAACACTAAATTGAATACATATGGGAGTGTGGACACCCTTGTCTTTTCTTGATCTTAGTGAGAATGCTTTGAGTTTTCCTCCCATTTAAAATGATGTTGACTATAGGTGGGTTTTTGGATTGTTTTTGTTGTTGTTGTTGTTGTTGTTGTTTTGTTGAGGTATACTCCTTTCATTTCTAGCATCCCTACAACTTTTTGAAATCCTTAATGGTGATCATGCATTAATACATAACTGGGCTGATAATTAACCACATGGAGGATGTGAGGACATTAGAGTAAAAAAAATCCCTTCTTACAAATTGTTTCAACTGTGCTATGAAGTCAGTGAGCAGACAATCTACCACAGAAAGGGAGAAGATCATTGTCCAGTATACATGAGTCAGAGAAAAATTTCTATAATATTTAAAAAGAGAAAGGTAAACATTAAACACCAAGAAGATGAACAAGCCAATTAGCAATGTATCAGATGAGCAGAGTCCTCAAAAGAAGAAATAAAAATTGTTAGTAAATGCTTCATAAAAATCATTCAACATCCTTAGCCATCAGAGAAGTGCAGATTAAAAGTGTCTTAAGATTTCATCTCACCCTAGTTAGACGATCAATCATCAAGAATGGAAATAGCAGCAAATGCTAGACTGGAGGTGGGAAAAGAGAAACTTCCATGCACTCTAGTAGGAATGCAAAGCCACATAGATACTGTAGAGATCAATACTTAAAATGCAAAAAAAAGGATGGACATATATCCTGGCTATAATTTCATGGATGTACGCAAAATACTTTATAGCCTGCTACAAAGATACTTGCACATTCATGTTCATTGCCACCTAATTGCAATAGGTAGGACATGTTTAGCTTTCTGGAAACTGACCACTAGTTAGTGAAAATGCCGTACATGTACAAAATTGAATATTACCCAGTTATAAAAGAAAACTTAAATTATGACCTTTTCAACTGAGTGAATAGAACTGGACAAAAAATTAATAAAAAGTTATACTGTGTGGGGTCATTCAGGCCAGAATAGACAAATGCCATGCACTTTCTTTCACAGGTGGGTGCTAGCTTCAAATAGTATGTTTTCTGTGCTTATCCTGGAGTATATTCTATGGTGGCCTGAATGAGACAACTACCAGATCAGTTAAAAAGCACTTTATAGCTCATGCTAGTGATGATGTAAGTTGAAATGAACATTCATCCATTGCTGGTGGGAGGCAAATTCCCGCCAATATATTCCTTGTATTGTTACTAAGGAAAGCAACATGGCAGTTACACCGGATGCTGGGAATAGACCTACTTCAAGACCCAGTTATAGTGCCCTTAGACAAATACCCAAAGGATGCTTAATACTGCTACAGAGATACTTTATTTTTCCCCAATTAATCTAAATGCCAACTACCATCTCAAAAAAAAAAACACTTAAAGCTCTTAAAGTAAACCATAATTGTGCATCTAATTAATAACAATTCTTCAAAAAGAAGGCAGAATCAGAGAAATGCCATGTACCTGTCAGAGGAGATAAAACCCCAGAACCTTATAGGTAAACAACAGGTCTCATGGTACAATATACAATAATAGGGAATGTGTTAATTTAAGATGTAAGAATTAGCTAAAAATATGCTTAAGCTATTGGCCAAACATTATTGTAATTAATATAGTTTCTGTGTGGTTATTTAGGATTTGGGCAGCCAGGAAACAAACAAGCAGCCTCCACCAAAACAATGTACTTCTTTAGAAATAATGTTTTATGTTTTAACAGAAATTGACAGCAATCAGTTCAGTTTTTTAAGCAGAATTCATACTAATCAGTGTTACACAGAATTTGTCAAGTATAAATCCACATCTAAAGTAATACTGAGGCTTTAAAAAATGACTACAAAATTATTCATTGTGGAGATTACTTTAGTAAATTTTCTATTGTAAAAATAAAAAAAAAAAACCTCCAAATTGGTATTATTCATTCAGGAAAACAGGTAGAAGAAAAATTAGCAAAATGCAAAATGAGATGAGTTTGTAACTTTTGAGATGCCCCACAGAACTTGTGTGGATGTTAGGATGAAACTATGACATGGTGGCAAAGATCTCCATAATCTAGCTTTCATAAGCTAGGCTCTAAACCCTATGCCATTTCATTCAGCCAATAGAGTCCAGAAATCCCGACTGAAAATATGTACTAGAGTTACAGTTGTCTGCTCCATTCTTCCAATAGACATGTTAATACCTAGTGCCGGTGTTCAACTGCAACAAGGACTGTTAGGCCATAGTAACTACATGACACCGGCGTTCATTTCTAGGATTCTCTCCCTTCAGAAATTCACAGCAACCCCCTCTTATACTGAAAAGCCTAACACAATTTGAAATTTACATAATAATAATTGTCACAACTTTAAACACATGGTTCAGAAACATTAAAAGTACAGGTCTTTAGTAAATATCTGATTATGCTTGCCGCTATTGAAGTATTCTAGTCCTCTGTGCAGAAAAGAAGTGTGCTACTAACTATGTTACAGCTTAATAGCCACAAAAGAATGTTCTATGAACATGTGCAGCTTAGGAGAACATCTAAGAAATCATATACCAATTTTGTTTCTTTTCTTGCCAATAAGCTTAGGCTCATATTTATTTGAACCCAAAGAAAACTATTTTAGAAGTCATTATTTATATCTCATTAGTCCTTTAAAATTCTGTACAAATAGATTAGGGGATTACTATTCCTTTAGAAAAATGAAATAATTTATATAAAGTAACTTGATTGAAGAAATGCTTTGAAACCATAGCAAAACAATTCTCATTGAACTAAAAGAAAACCATCATTGAAAAACTAAAATCATGTATTTTCCACGATGAAGTCTGTTGGATTATTTCAAGATCTGGGAAGAAAGTCACAGGTCAGTTTTATTGTACCAACCTTCATGGGGTTGTCCGGGGTGGGGGGACTTTAAGTGGAGAAAATTAACACATTAAAAGAAAACTGCATTAATCAGGCATGTGGGTGACAGTTGCTGGATAGGAGTCTTGAAACCGGAGAATGCATTTAAAATAAAAACTTTACCTCTTGACCAATTTTGCCCAAGACTGTCATGAGTATAACCACATAAAAAAATAGGGATTGTGCTATCAGGATGGCTAATTGCTATAAGTTAGAGTCTTTGAGATTATTTAACATTAAGTAGACAGTGACTTGCCTAAAACCAGACATTTTTAAACATATTTTCTTTTATTTTTTTATTTTTATATCCATTGGTGTTTGACCTACATGTCTTTGTGGGGGAGTTAAATCCATTGGAACTTGAGTTAGAGAGAGTTGTGAGCTGCTATGTGGGTTCTGGGAATTGAACCCAGGTCCTCTGGAAAGAGCAGCTAATGCTCTTAACCACTGAGTCATCTCACCAGTCCCTAAAATCAGACTTCTAAAAGACAGACATCCAGTCCTGCTAGTGCAGTGTCATTTCCGTCTCACTTCAAATATTTGAGGGAATACTTAAAGTACATTGAAAAGTTTGTTTTCATGTCAATCTATTCATAGAGCATTAGATAGATATTTTTGAATACCTATCAAATTTGGGGAGTACTTGGGAAATGTTTCTTCAGCTAGAGTTGAAAGACTAGTCAAACTTGCATTTTCAAACTTTCTTACTTCATTGCTAAAGAGTTAATTTCCTTGTAGCTTTTTACCCTAAAATCTTGGGAGATAACCTTACAATGAAAAATAATGTAAATTCTGGATGCTGGGTGGCAGTGTTGTTTTGATAGACAAAAGCAATATTTTTGGTTTGTCAGCAGGACTGCTACAAGGTGAAAATGCATTCTCCTAGTCATTCCAAATTACACATTGTTTCATCTTGACAAATCAATTTATGCAAACCCTGGATGCAGCATGCACTATACAACCCACTGATGCTCATCATAGTTTTATGGAAGCCAGTTGTTCTCAACGTTCCTAATATTGTGACTTCTTAATACAGTTCCTCAGGTTATGGTGAACCCCAAGCATAAATAAAATTATTTTCATTACTCCTTCATAACTATATTTTGATTAAGTTATTAATTGTAATGTAAATATCTGTGTTTTCTAACGACCTAGGTGACTACAAGTGGGTGAAGACCCACAGACTGAGAATCACTGATATAAGCCCAGACTGCCAACATTAGTCTCTTCAACACTTTCTAAGATACAGCTGTCTCTAATTATCTTCAGTCTGACAACCAGAATTAAAACTATCTTCAATGAGTTAAGTTCAAGAAAGACTTGTACTGAAAAAGGGTTATCTGACAAAAGGGCAATGCACTTAATTCTTATATGAACTTTTTACATGTATTAAGACTGTTTAAATTATTTTTAATATAATTTCTTTACTGAATCTTTGGGAATTTCACATCATGCACCCCAATTCTGCTCATCTTCCAGTCCCTCCATATCCTTTTTTTTCCCTCAGCAGTGAGCACCCAATGAAAAAAACCCATACCAAACTAAATCAAAACAAACAAAAGAAAAACAAAAAACTCAAAGGAACAAAATGAAACAACAAAACCCTCTTCACTACTCCATCATTTCTGTCTCTCCAATATCTCTTCTTTCATCCTGATGGCATTGGAAGCCTCGGTGGGTCACACAGTCTACCATTGCTGCCAACTGTCTGGGTCTGTGATCCTACTGTAGCTGGGTCTGTGTTGATGTCTGTGGCCCATAAGAACCATGGTGACCATGTGTGATAGAATCATAGGGTCATGTTAGGCAGGCCCTGCCCTTCACTGGATGCTGCAGCAAGAAGAGCTGGCTCCAACCTCATGAAGGCTGGCACCTACACTCAGGAGAGATGGCCCCACTCTTCACCATAAGCAGGGAAGAGCTGACCTTGATGGCATGGGCATAGGGGATCTGGCTCTGCCTCTGCCCTGGACTGACCAGCTCAACTACCACCCAGGCCCACATCCAGGCTTGGAGTTGGCTCACCCTAACATCTTACCCATCTAGGACCAGCTAGAACTCATGAAGGGACTGCTCCTATGGAACAATGATCACAGAATCTTCATGACTCAGGATATCTGAGAGGAGTGCCAGTGAGGATCCAGTGATGATGGTGTACCAGAAACCAGAGGCCTTGAACCAGATCAATGACCCATTGCAATGAACATTTGCAAATAAAACTCATTGTTTAAATTATTACAAAAACGTAGTAGTATATAAATATAGCTTAAATGGTAACTATTCCATATTAGGTTTGTCTTACCAGGAGAAGCTATTATAAATCTACAGTAATTTAGCTAACGTGAAAATTTAGTGAACTTTCATTTAAAATTTTCTCTTGTCCTTTTCCCCATTTTCCCTCTTTTCTAGAAAAAAAATACTAATTTTGAGTATGACCATGGCTAACAACAGTGGAAAGAGTGACAAAGACTTTGTCAACAGTCTAATTACATTTATGGAGGACGACAAACTCCAGGACATGTTAGACGTGAATGAAGGTAAAGCCCATAAATCAGTCATCCCTCTGGCTTAATAGAACCTGCCATAAGGTCTCAACAGAACTTGTAATTACTAAAGAAGCCATGTATTATGCTGAGTGGATGAAAGACAAGTAGGGGATGGTTCAAAATCTCCATTACTCCAGTTCGCACCAACTTTCATAATTGGTTAGAGAGTTAGAAAGGAATCAATACATGCACTAAAACAAAGTCTTGGACCTTCAGTCTGTTTCACAGGCATTGTTAGTGTTAGTACAAAACCCACAGAATACAGGAACTTTGAGAAAGAAAGGTTTTCACTGTCATTTTAAAACAAGTATTTAAGATAAAGCTGACAGTTTGCACAAACAGGGAAAAATGGGTAACGCTAAAAGAAGTGCTAATTACTCTGTGTAATTTACAATATTTAACACTTTTCTTAAGTGTGCCTTAGTTGAAAGCTACAAATTATATTTAAAAAAATTAAACTCTGTTTTTACAACTAGTACTTTTTACCATTTTGCCCATATTCTGTTTACGTTTTGAATTTCTTGAGCTAATGTATAGATGGCATTGTCAACACTCTCTCTTAAATTTGCTGTGGTTTCAATAAATGGAATCTAGTCACTCAGAGAATTTTACTCCTGCTTTTTCTCAATAGTAGTGAATATCTCCCAATGACTTCTTATTATTCATGGCAAATACACAAAGAAAGCCCTCTGGCCCTCATACACTGACCCCTGGTTTCTTTTGAACCATTGTGCTAAGAATATTCATGAAACGGGTTTCCCCATCAATTACTACTTGCCTGCTCTAGCAATTCTCTATTGTAGGATGATAATCATTCACAAAGTAATTCTGAATTATTTGTATCACCAGGACATTCTCGTCTCTACCACCAGCTCCAACTACCAAGAGTTTATATTCAGTAACTTAAAACAGACCTCTATCTGCTCCTATATGTCTCTGGCTCCCACCATCACCTTTAGGAGCATGTACCTGTCATTCATGGTCCTGAAATGGAAAAAGAGCAGTTTCAACCCTAGCCAGTAATACTTTTCCCAGTCACCTTACCTGCCACCAATTCTCTCTTCTATAAGTTACTTTAGTTGTGTTTTCTTATCACGGCAATAGAAAAATAGTTAATATAGAAGTTGGTACCAGGGTGTGGGGTAACAGCTACTGTAACAGCTGACAGACCTAAGCTTCTAATTTTTGTTTGGTTAGGACTGGTTGGTTGATTTGTTGTTGTTTTGCTTTTTGAAATGTGGAAGACTTTGGGACTTTTAAGGAGAAAAGTGGTAGAATATGTGTGCGTAGTTCTTCATGGGTCAAACTAATATAGAGAACAAAGACAGTGGTGCTAAGAACTAAATACACCCTTCACTGCTGGTGGGATTTCAAATGGGTGCAGACACTAAGGAAGTCGGTGTGGAGAATACTCAAAACTCTAAAGAAATCTACCATATAATCCAGCCATACTGCTCCCTGCGATGTGCCCAAAGGACTCGATCTCCTACTCCACAGATGCTTGCTCAGTCATGGTTATTACTGCTCTACTCACAATTGTTATAAAATGAAAACAACCAAATGTCCTGCAACTGAAAAATGGGTAAGGAAATTGTAATATGTATGAAATACTATTCATCTATAAAGAAAAATTAAATCATGAACTTGGCAGGAAAATGGATGGAAAGATCACATCACATCAAGTGAAGTAACCCAGATATAGAAAGACAGATATCATGTGTTCTCTCTTATTTGAGACTTCTAAATCAAAATCTTCACATGTGAGTACATATTGTGAAAACCAAAATGGTACTAGTGCAGGGATAGGGGTGGTGGTTAACTTTTTCATTATCTTTTACTTCAATAGAAAATGAGTATTACAAGGAAACAAAAAACAGAACTGATATTTTTGTCACAAGCTACAGTTTTTTTCCAACTTCCCCATCTGCATGTATCACTGTGAGAAACATCACTTTCCCAGATGGAGCAATAATACACAGCCTCATCCTCCGCCTGTAGCTCAGAGATGTGTAAATTTGCAGCATTCTTGGAGGTATCTTTGGATCCAGAGACTCTATTGGTGACTCCAGGCCCCAGTTCCTTGTCAGAGTCTGAGTAGTAGTACAGGAAAAACTTGGGAGAGCTCCCCTCCATCTGCTGGTACCAGTATATGTTTTTACTACCAACACTGATGCCACTCTGTAGGGTACAGGTGAGTGTGGCTGTTGATCTAAGAGACTGAGAAATGGAGGGTGGCTGTGTCAATACAGACTCAGAAAAGGAACCTGCAAAACAAGACACCACAGTGAATCGCAGAGCTAAGGTACAAATTCTTGTGTATTTGAAACATAAGGGATTAACTCAGTGTAGGAGTCATTCGCATTACTCTTCGACCTTTCCCTACCTGTCCAGTAAGACAGAACCATGAAGATGAGCGGAGTCCAAACCATTGTGGCCACAGCACAGCTTCTTCTTAGACTAAGGTCTCCTGCTTGGGCTGTCTCATTATCTCATTGCCAGGGACCTGGCAGAAAAAGAAGGCTAATCATGCAAATGACTTCCTGTTAACTCCTCCCATTGGATGATTGACATCCTGAGTTCCTGAAACAGAAAGCCAGGTGATGAGAATTATTTGGTTCAGTGGAATATAAAGCACGTGCTAACACAAAGAGGCCTGTGTGCAAGGACCTCTTGCAGATCCACAGTAGAACAGTTGCTGATGCCTCTAAGTGGAGGACTCAGTCATTGGTGCCATGTCTGTTAAGGTTAACATGTGGGCACCTGTCTTGCAGAAACTCCAGAGAGACAATAGGAATAATCCTTTATGTCCCAGAGCAATTATTTGCTTATATCTGTCTGAGCAAACACTTCTAAAATGTAAAGAGAAGTGGGCATTTAGAAAGGGACATTGCTGGATTAAGAAAACAATGCTCAGTGGTGATGGAAGAGGACAGGTTTATCTTACAGTATTTAACAAGACGTTTGAGAAATTAATATTTCTTACAAGACTCATGCTTACATGACTCAGAGGAGTAGCCAAGGAGATGTAAGGGATAGATATCTGACCTTTTTTTTGCATCATTGTATGCTAGAGACGTGCTCAAAATACAGGTAAGTCATCAAAGTTAGCAGAGACTCAGAGGGCGGGATGGACTGGGAAAGGATCCTTGCAGTAATAAAGACGAACAGATGGTAGATGAGATGCTGTAGTAAAGTGCAGTAGTGATCTGTGCTTAAGACGCAGATATGGCCAAGGTGACAACAGAGCTCTTAGGCCTGTCCCTGCCCTGCAATGAGAAAAAAGCAGTTCAAGACCAAAGATCTCCTCAGGGAGTCTAGGTTGTCCCAGGCCTCCTTTCCCACCCCTAAAGAAAAGTGGCTTTTCCTTCAGAGATGTTTCCCCCAAGGCTACCAAGACTCTTCATGAGCCCTGCTGCTGAAGCTCAGCTCACAAACAGCCTGGGATAGAGATGGATAGACTTTCAGTAATGGAAGAGTCGTGGGAGGAATCACTAGCTAAGACTGAGCCCCTTGCTCCCTAAATTCTGACAGGAGAGAAGTATCCCACTGTTGAGTCTCCTCAGTGAGCACAGGATGAGCCCTAATGCCAGTATTATATCACAGTCCTACAGCACCCCCTGTTAGCCAAAGGATTCATAATAACAATAATACAGAGACCTCATAACACAGGTTATTCTCCTATTCACAAGATCACAATCTGAACCCACAATCCAAGATTCTGTGTTCTAAATCTGAATGGATACCGCTTGATCTGCTGTAAAGATTGTCGTGTCCAGAAGAAATCTTTGACACTCTTAAAAAAAATATACAAGAATAGTAAAATGTTAAGTTCATCCACAGAAAAATGGTAACTATCAGATTACTTCATTGGTATGTGATTTAACATGAAGATATATATTTTGGTAACACAAACATGCAAACACAAACATACAAATACTATTTAGCTCTAAAGAAAAATAAAATTTTAAAACTTTCAGGGAAATAGATGTAGTTAGAATGTACAATGTTAGGCAAATTCACACAACATCATGCTTTTTTCTATATGTAGGATCTACCTGATAATATATGTATTACATAAACAGACATACTTGTGGGTGCAGAGGAACATGAAGAAAAGAGAATAAGAAAGGATAATTTAAGGGTATATGGGAGAACTGAATACAGGTAGTGGATATTAGTGATAGAAAACAACATGAGGATAAATCATTTTCTAGTTCTAATCTTGTCATAGAAATTTTGGTTTGGGTGGTGAATAACTAAAAATATTTGATGTGGGAGTGTCATATCAATCTGTTGATTTCATTGGCTGAGCAATAAAGAAACTGCTTGGCTGGCCCTGATAGGTTAAAGCATAGATGGGAGGAGTAAACAGAATAGAATTCTGGGCGGAAGAGGAAGTGAGGTCAGACTCTGCGCTGCTTCCAGAGGGACCGGACAGACACCATGCTCTGCTCTCCCAGGCAGCTGCAACCCACGATGGACTTAGGCTAGAATCTTCCCAGTAAGCGCACCTTGGGGTGCTTATACACATCATTAGAAATGGGCTAGTCCAGGTGCGAGAATTAGCCTGTAAGGGCTAGAGTTCATGGGCCAAGCAGTTCTTAAATGAATACAGTTTGTGTGTTGTTATTTCGGGCATGAGCTAGCAGGCAGCTGGGGTGTTGGGGATGCAGCCCCGCTGCTCATATTTCAACAAACATTATTTGATACAAAAACTATAGATTACAAATTGAAGCTTCGTAGATTTTGTTCAAAATACCTTTTCTAAATGTATAGAAGTTTGTAGCATATCAAACAAAGAAAGTGAGCTTCTTTTAATCCAAAAGTGATTCTGTTGTGTGAGCAGGTATTGGAGAGTTGGAATCTACCTAGAATTTTTTTTTTGTTATTAAGGTTATTGCCACCTAAAAGACATGCTTTTGTGTGCTCAAGATTCACACACACACACACACTCACACACTTGGACCCTCACACATGACTTTCCTAACAACCAGGCAATGTGGGTTTTGGACTAAGGGAAGTTAATGTTACTCCCTCTGGCCTTCTTATATCTCAGAACTAGACAGAGTGAGTGCATCTTCCCAAGGAAGGCAGCGATCACTTCCATTTTCTGGGCTTGTAGCAGGATGCTGCAGCTGTACTTCTTCGTTCTTCTATATACCAAAGGCAAACTAACTGTCTGCTACTTTGTGGAGAGCCTGGCTGAGGAAGTGCCCCACCTCAGACAGGTTTCCCACCACATAGAGCCCTTCACAGTGCCGACTCAAAATAATTTCCCCCTCAAGCCAAAAGAATTCTGCAGATCATCTTAGCACACATCCACCACATGTTTGGATTCATCAGATTGGGTGATGCAGAGAAGGGCCTTTGTCTCTGTAGTGCTGTCTCTTTAAACTGAATCCTCCCACTGGCTGGAGGTACGTTTTCTCTTTTTTTGCTCCTTTTTATTGATTTTATTGATCTCTACATTTTTCTCTGCTCCTCTCCCTTCCTCTCCCTTCTCCTTCAACCCTCTTCCATGGTTCCTATGCTCCCAATTTACTAAGGAGATCTTTTCTTTTTCTACTTCCCATGTATAGATCCACGTATGTCTCTCTTAAGGTCGTCATTGTTGTCTAGGTTCTCTGGGATTGTGATTTGTAGGCTGGTTTTCTTTGCTTTATGTTTAAAATCCACTTATGAGTGAGTCCATGTGATAATTGTCTTGGGGACCTTGAGGGAGGGGTTGAAGGGGAGGGGAGAAGCAGGGAGGAGAGCAGAGAAAATGTAGAGCTCAATAAATATCAAAAATAGAACGTAGGTTGGCACAACCATTTCAAATATACTATAGAAAATCACAAAAGCTGAAAATGATCTCATAGACAAAAACAATCTAAAAAAGTCAAATTTACAAAAGAGCAAGTTGGAATGCTTACTAGCAATTGGTGTGAATTACTGCTAGTCTGGACTGTGCTATTTGACCTATAAAATGCATAACCAGTATGATTTTACTTGATCTAATGGGCATGTAATTTTGATTGTTATATCCATATTCAATAGATCACACTGTTTTTATGTGCTAATGTCATCACTCTCTGCAAATTTGAGTATATAGTACAATACTGATTGTTACCATCACTGCAATTTACTGTCAAATACCTAACTTTTGAACTTGATTTTTCTGTATTTTGATTCTAAATCATTACCCATAAAATATGTATTAACAAATATATGTAAACAATTCTTTAAATGCGAAAAAGGATTAACATTATTGATGTTGCTTCATATATGTGTTATACCCTATATTCACATATCATGTATATTATTGATAAACACATCATATATGTGATTGAGACACATACACTTGATCAGTTTATTAACTGACTACCATCTGCTGCCAACAGAAGAGGTCTAAAGAAACTGTGAAGGCATAGCTACTGAAATCATTTTTCATTCTAAGGGAATTCCTTTAACAGTTAGGGATTTATAACATTGGGAGAACCTAGCAGTAAAGAAGATTTCAAGGTTTTGAAGTGTCAGCTGCCATCCCCAGGGAAGAAACCTGAGAAGCATAAGCTCCCAAAGAATTTTAGGGGAAGATGATCAAGAAAAACTGCAGAAACCAATAATGAGCATATCTGTCCAATGCATGATTGACAAAATGACATTAAAAAGGCCAAGACAATCATCAATATTACCAGAGAGAAGAGAACATGCAGGGCATCAAGTCCCAGTATTCTGTGCAGTTCCAAATTCCTCTGGTCCTTGCCAAGAGAGACTGCCCACATGGGCTTTTTTTAAATCTGCAGACCTGTTGAACAAATACTCATATACTGATCCAAAACTGGGCCATAAGGCTCCCCCCGAAACAGTCATTCTTCTGTAGGCTGGCACATTTTGCCATTCGTGCCTGGACATGGCAGCTGCTGCAGGTGCCTTTGCAGGCTCTATACTGTTCTGCCAAAGCCCACACCACCACCATGAGCCTCTGCTCTGCTCAAAGCTGATGCTATCCTAGGCATCTTTCTCTGTGCCTTAAGCTTCCCTCCATGCAGCCACGTCTGATTTTTTTTTAACACAAAGTAAAATTTATGCCTAGTTCCCCTTTTCCTGTATCATTGTGAAAATACTACTCTCCCAGATAACACAATAATAGTTAGCCACATCCTCCATCTTTAGCCCAGAGATGTGTAAATTTGAAGCATTTCTGAGGTCTCTTTGGAACTAGAGAATATAATGGAGAGTCCTGGCCACTTCTCTGAGCCTGAGTAGCAGTAGTACAGGAAAAAACCTAGAAGGGCTTCCCTGCATCTGCTAGTACCAGTAAATGATTTTATCACAACACTGATGCCACTCCTCAGGGTGCAGGTGAGTCTGACTGTTGATCACAGAGGCATAGGGAAGGTGGGTGATGCTGTCTATATAGCCTGAGAAAAGGAACCTGCCAAAGCAGAAATCGCTTTAACAGCAAAGCTACAGTTCAACTTCTTGAGGATATGAATCAGAAAAGACTGAGTATAGAAGCCTGCCCCAGTACACTTAGGCCTGTTTCTACCTATACAGCAAGATAGCAGCATTAAATATGACAGGATTCTAAACCATGGTAGGTAAAGCACAGCATCTTCTTGGACCAGGGTCTTCTCTCTGGGCTGTCTCATTATCTCATCATCTGGGACCTCACAGAAGAGGGACTATTCATGCAAATGGGTTCTCATTAACTCCTCCTGGTGACTGATTCACAGTGTGAGTTCCTGAAAGAGCAAGCCAAATGAAGGTAAATACATTGTCCCATGGAATGTAAAGCAGGTGGTAACACACCCAGGTTTGTGTGCCAAGATCCTTCAGGTCCACTGTAGAACAGTTGCTTATTCCTCACACAATTAGAGGACTCAGTCACTGGGCTCCATATCTGTTGGGGTTACCACATGTGGGCACCTGTCCTGCAGAAACTCCAGAGAAAGAGTCGTCACACTCCTTTAAGTCCCAGAGCAGCCATCACCTTTCATAATTGCTTAATATGTCTGTTTTGCTGTGTTTTCTTCACTTTATATCTCAGACATGTGTAAGGAAAACTATAGAGAGCATGGTGATGTGTTCTACTGGTGCTCACACTGATACATTTTTCTGATGCATGTGGACAGGCAGGGACAGCAGACAGGCAGGCAGTCAACACAGGAGAGCCTGGGACCCACCCAGAAGCTGAGGATAAAAAAAAGAACGGAAACAATATGAACAATTCAAAGGAGGGGACAGTGTCCCCTTTAATGGATCAAGGATGAATAGATCTGTCTTTATGTTAGAGGAGGAGGCAGGGTACAAGATAGGTCATAAGCAGTGACTTAGGAATGGAGCAGGTCTGAGGAACTCCTTGGAGGCTTTTTATTTATTAACCACACGAGATATAATAAAATGGAAACATGTGAGTCAATTTGAACACAGAGCTTCACAGAATCATTTCCTGTCAGTAAAGCTCACAGAACGCAGTCTGATATTTCTATATTTAAG
The DNA here is from genome assembly GCF_014885135.2 of Alexandromys fortis. Taxonomy (NCBI): domain Eukaryota; kingdom Metazoa; phylum Chordata; class Mammalia; order Rodentia; family Cricetidae; genus Alexandromys; species Alexandromys fortis. Next base: position 195,529 of record NW_026068363.1, read on the forward strand.
AGAACAATGCCAACTTCAAAGGATTCCCTTTAAACAGTAGGTTCAATGAAGAACGTTTGGATGTGGCAATGACTAATTGTAGCCATTGATGTCTATTTTGTTTGATTCATGACCATGTAGAATTATTGAATGTACACTGTTTAAAAAGATATTGTAAGCAGAAGTTGCTTCCAAAGGTATCATTGTAGACACACGCTATTACAGATGTAGAGAAGGAGCAAGGTCTAGGGCTCTGAGTATCCTGCACAGCTTCTCAAGTCTCTGTCACCTTGAGAAACAGCTGTGCCAGGCTTGAATGAAATATTCAGACTCTGCTGTTAGGTCAGAACTCAAAGATGCGCACAGTGCCTGTTTAAGCAGACACATCTTTAGATTCATAGAAACATCTGGAGTCTGCTAGAAATAGTCGAGCACACAAAAGAAGAGACCACCCACTCCCAACAAAGCATCCAACTAAGTAAGTTCTGATCAAAAGGGTGGATGCACACAGAAATGTCAGAGCATGCTCACCTGAACAATATACATCCACTTTTTTTCACAAAATCAAGAAGGAACTGGGTTGTCCTCATTTGCTGAGGTCCAACTTCACAGTACATTCACCCATAAAAGTCCATTTTGGTAGGAAATGCACAGCACAAGAGCTTTAGAATCTGGTCACATCACACACAGTCAGCAACCAAGAAAATTATCTGTATATGTAATAATTTGCTGGCTTGTAGTCAGCTCAACTTCAAACTTATACAGTTCAAATAATTATACACCTCAAAAAAGTAAGACAATTCCTCAGGCCACCCAAAGTAGACTGAAACTCTTTTCAGGAGATTCAGTGTTGTCAAGTTGTCAGCAAAGTATGTCATCACAACTCATTATCATAAAAAAGTCTTGAAATAAAATATTTTGTAGCTTAGACCATAGCCTTTATGATCTTCTCTACATAGAGAACATGCATACTGAGCCGGGGGAGACATAGTCATATGGTAAGAAGACAGCAGTCTTAAGACTGCACCAGGGTATTTGTGTTCTACTTCCCCATCTGATTGCACCATTGTGGAAATGATCACTGTACCACAGAGAACAGTAATACACAGCCTCATCCTCACGCTGAACCCCTGTGATAGTGAGGGCTGCCTTGTCTCCAAGCACCGATCCTGAGAATCGGGCAGAAACACCTGAACCTCTGGTGCTGGTGGTCCAAATCAGACCAGTGTGTACCTGGTCAGAGTTTTCTTGGACCCAGAAGGCACAGCCCCAGTACTGGAGCCACAGGTGAGTGTGATTGTCCCTCCAGGAGATGTGATGAGTGAAGTTTCCTGAGTTACAACAGCCTGGGAAATGGCCCCTAAAAACAGGAGAGAAAGCCAGTGGTCAGCAGCAAAGCAGAGAAAATATGTGCACTGTTGCATACCCACTCCAGGCCAGAAAGGTCCCGTGACCTGTGCAGTGAGCCAGAAGTGTGATCAAAACAGAAATCCAGGCCATGACTCACTGTCCAGGTCTGTTTCTTTCAAGACTGCTCACACAAGGAAGTGCCAAAGTGCTTCCTATATCTCCAAACATGGAAGGGGGTGTGCACATAAATGCAAATGAGCTCCTCTTCCATGCTGGTTATATACATCCTATAAACAGGTGAAGGTTTTTGAGTTGACACAAGTTACTAATCACATATATATGAGAACAGATGTCAGGAATATTATTGTTCAGATGGTTTTGCTTTTCTAGAGCCAAAAGTATCTTCTGCTCTGGATCCTAGAGGGTCTTCAGCAGTGTGAGCCATATTCCACCAAGTCTTACCCTATAGATGACAAGAATCATTGCAATATGCAGACCTCTATAAGGGAATGAACAAGGAGAAATAGTCCAAGTAACCAGAAGATCTCACAGTTAATGAGATAAGGATGGGGAAGTGACTTTAAGTTTGTCTGTTTCTTCCTCCCACTTTTCACTTCACAGAAGATGAATGTGTGTAGTGTTATGAGTATAATTATGCAACATCAAATCACTGTGATGCCTCATTACACAAGCACAAGAATGAACTGGTGAATGGACAGACAAGAGTGGAATCTGGCAAGGATGTAAACCACGTGGATCTCTGATGCACTACTGGAAGTAGCAAGCATTCCAAAAGCAGTTCACTTTACAGCACAGTGTCGCTTTTTCATATGACTTATCATTTTGATCAAATGGGTTCCTGCATCAACACATAGAAATATTAATGCAAGGCAGTATTATTCATGGTTCACATAACCCAAATATGTGGAAGGTGACAAAGAATCCATAGTATATCTGTGTAATGCTGTCCAACACAGAAATTAGGAATGATCAAGTACATGTACACACAAACAAGTCACTGAGTGTTTGCAGATTATAATTTTGGAGTGGAAATACATGTTTCTGAAACAATGGGATGTAGTTTTAAGCAACAAAGCAGATGTCTGTTATCTAAGCTTCTTGGGATGAATGTGCAGGTGAAAATGTAGGGTGATAGGGAGAATATAAATTTTCATTTTGTTAGATAATACATATATGCAAATGTACATATAATACATATATATATGTTTCCATACTTCAAAATAAGCATTTTATATAAATTTTATGTGTTCACTTGCCAAACTTTGTCTCTACCGTGGGTGTATATTTTATAAAAATTGTAGCTCAATAAAATAGTTTTAAATTTATACCAATAATGAAATTCTGAAAAAAGATATTGACACCATGCCCATTTTAGAACTTCTTCATAAAAGATTACTGATTGAAATACGTTTACCAAAACAGAATAATAAGGCAAAGCTCTTGCTATTTGTTTTTTTGTTCTACATGATATATTGAATTATTTCTAAGACAATGTCAATATTTGGGGTCAGGATCTGGGCCTCAAGGCAGGCAGGAAAGCTCTGACTGGTGGAGAGAGAAATTGCCAAATGGCTCTTCCCATGGAAACCATAGCTATATTCTCATGAGACAATGAAAATGAGATGTGGAGTGGAAAATCAGAATTAAGTCAAGGAAGAAAATGGCTACTGGGCGTATCAACATGTAAGAACTGAGTGTGGAAATGATAGAGCTTCCAGAACTCAGTGATTTGAGAGTCAGATTTGACTTGGGTATGGTCACAGATAGGTGCTGACCCATCCTGTAGTCAGCATTCACCAAATGGAAAAATAATACTTCTAGCCATACCTTGATATACAAGTAATTCTATTACCTTGGGGTTTAGTGGATCCAGAAGTTTCTTTGAAAGGAAGTACATCTAAGCATTGCAGATGTATAGAGAAGGCTGCGGTCTCAGAGACTGTGCCAGGCTTTGCACACGTTGTCTAGCATAGTAGCACATGGACACAGATACAGTAGTAATGACAAAGTCCATATCCTTGCTGAGCTTTACAGAAAAGGAAAGGGGATGTCTCATGGAGCCACGGGGCTTGAAGTAATACAGTGTGGCCTCTGCTTTGTGACTTAGCATAACATAACTCTACTGGTTATGTTAACAATGCTGACATCGTAGACATTCATGCTAATAATTTTAGACATGTAGCCCTCCACTGATTGCCAAGTCTCTCTGTGACTTCTTGGGTATCCATAGTCTATCTTTTGTTAAAAAAAAAAATCTTTGGTTTATTTTTACTTATTCATAGGCTTTTTAATATCTTGATATTCCCTAGGAAGTGTGTCTATGAAGGATAGTCAAGAGATACAAGGCATGTGAACCCAAGACTGTATTTCCTCACTTTTCATTAACTAAAACTTTGTGATGAACATTTATGGATTGTATTAGGATGAGTCTGTTAACAGCCTTTGCCATCTGGTCCTCGACTCTCAGAGCAGTGAGAGGCAGATGCAGGGAGGCCCTGTGCTCTGTGCTGTGGATTTGCCCCTGGGAAGAAGCAGCTGCTATGACCCTGTAATGGGCCAGTGAGCAACGGTACAGGGTCTAAGAATTTGAACACATGAGTCTCTGAGACTTCTGAGAAGGGTCAAAGTATGCTCTAGTGGTTTCATTATTCACAGAGTTGGGGAATTTCATTCATTGAACCACTGTTTACTTATTTAATCAGGTAGCTGTACACTTATTTCCCAAGTTGACTCATAATCATTGTCTTCCTTTTTTAATTCTTTTGGTTTATAGGTATTTCTCCATTATTGGGAAATTATTCCCAAATTTTACATTGGGAACTTTATCTACCTGTAAAAGAACCTCAATTTAGAGAAACAATTCTACATGGGGTTCTTTTGCCAAAGACTGTGTCAGTACATATTCAAGGATATTCATCACAACCTAATTTAGTGGCTAGTAATTGGAATCAGTTGTAACTTGCAATCTAGGTAATGACGGCAATCCCTCCTGTTGTCATATATTTTCTCTGCTACGTTTATTTCAATATTGTGTCTCTCTGTGTGTATCTGAGTTTACTTTGAAGGGAATTATATCCTCCTATATTTTTAAATTACCATATAATTGTCATTGATGAATAGAAAGGTTATTTGATTCTATGTTTATTTTTAATCTTTCTACTTTGCTGAAATTTTCAGCTCTAAAAAGTTTTTAGAGTGTTTAGCATCTCTTTTGAAAACAATCATCATCTATAAATATGGATAGCTTTATTGTTTTTCCTGTTTCTAACCCTTTTAATGTCTTCTACTGTTTTATTGTTTTAGCTGGGACTTTAAGTACTAAATTGAATAGGTGTACGTGTGTACACCCCTTTCTTCTTGATCTTAGTGGGAATGCTTTTAAACCTCCCGTGCCCACATTTAACATGATCTTCTTGTTATGTGGTTCTTCTTGTTTTGTTTTTTTGTTTTGTTGTGGTATACTCCTTTCATCCCTAACATCTCTACAACTTTTTAAAATTTGTAATGCTATTCCTGACCTAATACATAACAGGTCTGTGAATTAACCACATGAGCTAATTAATTAAACATGGGGAGGATGTGTGGACATTAGAATAGAAGAATCCTTTTCAATTAATTGTTTCCACTATGCTGTGAAGTGAGTGGACAGACAACCCCATCACAGAATGAGAGCAAATCTTTGCCCAGTATACATGTGTCTAGAATATTTTAAAAAGGGGGAAATTAAACACCAAGAAGATAAGTAAGTGAATTGAAAATGGGTCATTGGATGAACAAAATATTCTCAGAAGAAGAAATACAAATTGTTATTAAATACTTTATAAAAATTTTCAACTTCCTTAACCATCAGGGAAATGTGTATCAAACCAACCCTTTCACTCTAGTTAGAATGTCAACAATCTGGGAAGAAATAACAGAAAATGGAGGTGATGAAAGAGAAATTTTATACAAGTTTACACATTTAGTAGGAGTACAACTGCACACAGATAATGTAGAGATCAGTCCTGAAGATAAAAAAATAGAAAAGAAACCCTCTACCGTGTATCCTGATTATACTATTCATGGATATACTCAAAAGGCTTTATAGCTTACTATGAAGACCCTTGCACATCCATGACCATTGCTACCTACTTGTAATAGGTAGGAAATGAAGTTAACTTAGCTCTCTTGTAACTGTAAATTAGTTAACAAAAATGCCATACATGTACAAAATGGAATATTACTCAGTTAGATAAAAAACTTAAATCATAACCTTTGCAAGAAAATGAATGGAAGTGGCAAAAAATTACACTGAGTGGGGTCAATCAGGCAAGAATGGAAAAATACCAAGTATTTTCTTTCATAAATCGATGCTAGCTTCAAAGTGTATGTTTAATATGTTTATTCTGGAGTATATGTATGTGGTGACTTGAATGAGACAGCCACCAAGTTCAATAAAAAAAGATAGCTTGTGCTAGTGGGATGTGTAGGAAGGAGAACAAACACCCATCCATTGCTGCTTAGAGTACAAACTACCACCAATACTTTGTTCTTGTGCATTCACTAAAGAATGCAGTGTAGCAGTTACTCAAGATGCTCTAAATAGCTTTACCTCATGATTCAGATAAAGCACTCCTAGGCATTTACCAAAGGATGCTTAATCCTACTACAGACACACATTTGCTCAGCCATGTGACACACTTCCTCCAATAGGGCTACATCTCCCAATCCTACCCAAATATTCTACCAACTGAGGATACTGCGATGACTAGGAACAGTATAGTACATGACAAAGTATTACTAATTTCAGGTTGTTTCAGAAAGCACATGCATATAAAAATTGTAAGGTTAATTTGATTAAAAGAGTGGTCTTTCTAAAATGTTTGATATGACTAATGTTCCCTAGGTTAGCACAATCAAAGGATGGAAAACAGCTGGATCACACTGCATAAGCTCCATAAAAAAGAAAAAAAGAGAAAAGAAAATCACAATGTGAAATGTGCATGTTTCAGTTTGCACTATACAGAAATACTCAGAGTAAAGGGTTGGGCAAAGGTTTTCCAATCAAATATACCTAAAATACTAGTATACCAATACCTAACAAAATAGATTTTAAACTAAAATCAATCAAAAGAGATGGAGAAGGCTCTCCCTATTCTATATAGGCTGAGTAATGTAGCATCCAAAAAGAATAGGTTCCCAAAAAGCCAGTACATGCAGTAGGGATAAATCCTGGTGCCACTGCCAATGGCCCATCAGTCTGCCCAAGCCATTCAACTGTCAACCACATTCAGAGGGACTAATTTGGTCCTATGCTTGTTCCTTCCCAGTGCAGCTGGAGTCAATAAACTTCCATTAGCCCATGTAGACTGTTTCAGTGGATGAAGCCTTCATGTCTTGATCTCTTTGCTCATATTCTCATTCCTCTCACTCTTTAACTGGACTTTGAGAGCTCAGTGCAGTACTCTGATGTGGGTCTCTGCTTCTGTTTCCATTAGTTGCTGGATGAAGGTTCTGTGGTGATATTTAAGATATTCATAAGTCTAACTATAGGTTAAGTCAAGATTGGATCCTCTCTCCTCTATTGCTAAGGATCATAGTTGGAGTCATGCTTGTGAATTTCTGGAAGAACTGAGGTTGGTATGTAAGATTAATTAAAATAGAAAAAAAGAAACTAAAAAGTAAATGTTAATGGTTCTTCAAAATGACTAAAGAGAAATGTATTGTAACTGCTCATGCTTGAATGCATTAGCATTTCTATGATTAAAAACAGCTTGAGTTATTCAATGTCATCTGTTTGAAAGAAAGTCATTGGTCAAACTTGTCATTTTCCACCTACTTCCCACCTCCATCCTGTGGCTCACTGATGTGGGATTCCCCTTTGTATACAATGACTATGTTTTATTACCATTAGTTATTAAAGAAGCTGTTTTGGCCAATGGCTTAGTAAAGTCAGGCAGGAAATCTGAACAGAATTATAGAGAGAAAGTAGGCAGAGTCAAGGAGACATCGTGTAGCTGCTGAAGGAGAGAGATGCTGGAGAACCTTGCTGGTAAACCACGAGCTTGTGGCAATATATAGACTAATAGAAATGGGTTAATTCAAGAGGTAAGAGTTAGCAAGAATTATGCATAAAGTATTGGCCAAACAGTGTTGTAATTAACATAGTTTCTGTGTTTTTATTTGGGTCTGGGTGACCAGGAAATGAATGAGCAGTCTCCACCTACAAAATATTGCACCAATGTGGGACAACTACATTCACATAAAACTGGAGATAACTTGGGAAGGAATTTTAGACACACACACACACAAAAAAAAACAGAATCTAGCACAGCTTCTTGGTTGCTGTATTTTTTTCAGATGTGCTCTGTTTGCTGGTGTTGAGCAGGTGTGTTGTGGCTCCTTTAAGAGAGGCCTTCCTGACTCAGCTTTGGCAGCAAAGGTTTCTTTAGGGGTAGGCTTCCTGATTCCTGCTGGCACAAAAAAATTCTGACTCTTTTGGGAGGTCCAACTATGGAGCATTTAAATGGGGTTTGTGATCAGAGTGCTACAGTTTGATAGCAAACTGAACCCACTGTGTCCCTGTAGCTGGAGCAGAGAGCTGGTGGTAAACACACCTCCACCATGTTGGCCAGCAAAGAGCCAAAAGACAAAGAAGCCTTAGTTCTAGCCACCCCTTCTTAAAAATTTTTTAAAAGGCACTTCTGGTCAGAAAATAATTACCCATATGCAATAAAGACAGATTCAGATGACAAAGACTTCTGTTTCACAAGAAGGGTGGCCTTTTGTCCTGGCCACCCAGCTAGCTTACCCTGAAATAACTACACAGAAACTGTATTCATTAAAACACTGCTTGCCCATTAGTTCTAATTTCTTATTGGCTAATTCTTACATCTTAATTCAGCCCATTTACATTTAATCTATGTATTGCCACATGCCAGTGGCTTACTGGGTAAAATTCCTATCATCCATCTCTGGTAGCTCCATGGCGGCTCTCCCTGACTCTGCATTCTTCCTCCCAGAATTCAGTTCTGTCTTCTCTGCCTATTAGACCAAGGCAGTTTTTTATTTATTAACAAATGAAAGCAACACATGAACAGAAGAACCTCCTACACCATTTCCCCTTTTCTGTTTAAACAAAAAGGAAGGCTTTAACATAGTAAAATTACATATATGGTGTGGGACAATTCTGTATTCTGTAAATTATGTTTTATATAAATGTTGATTGGCCAATAGCCAAACAGGAAGTAGAGGAGGGGAATGAGAACAGGAGAATTCTGAGAAGGAAGCTCTTCCTGCAGTCCTGCCCAGATACCAAAGAAGCAGGATGTGACCTTCCCTGCTGAAAAAGATACTTATCCATGTGGCTAACTTATACTAGAATAATGGGCTAATATAAGTTATTAGAGCTGATACAAAGCCTGAGATAATGGGCCAATCAGTTTATAACTTATGGAAACCCTTGTGTGATTTCCTTTGGGATTTACTGGCTGTGGGAACTGGGCAGGACAGAAACCCCAACAAGCCCTCATGTTACAGACTTCTGAATGGGTCACAGTGTTTGATAAATGTATGTAGACTTAGGTGAAAGGAAAAAAAACGAATATAGATAGTTATAAAAAGAAGTAAATGGTTTTAAAAATAAAACAAAGTCTTTAAAGAGACAGAGTACAGTCATAGATTAAAGGAGTAAAATAATAATAAGCCATGTAAAGATGAAATATACACAGAGAGTCTGGACTATGTATATTATTGTGTTCTCTTTGAATTTTTGAAAGTGAATGAGCTAAGTACAGAGGACATTTCATTGTATGGGCTGCTAAGCTAAGCCAACGTATATATTTTAAAGGTATCTTGAGTTCAATATATGGCTCTAAGGACATGTTACTTTGGAAAAGAGGTGCTTCTTTTGTTTTCACAGAGAAAAGAAAACTGTAGATTTCTTAGCAGCTAATATGGTTTGACCAAACAAGACCCCCTGAAGCAATGGCCCAGATGATCCAACATCCATGACAGCTTCAGGATTGCTGGCTGAGATGGACCTACCATACAGGATACACCACAAAAAATCTGATGAATATTGATACTATAAGCAGGTAATAGTCTAGAGAACAACACAGAATTCTCTAAATAATTGTTTGTGTTTACATTTAAAGGGGAATATGCTATAGAGATGAACACTTTGCTTTGGTATGTATTGGGCCAAAATTATCTCAGGACCTGTAACTTGAGACCTATAGGACAGAAAACAATCCTGGCTCAAGTTCAGGGCCCAGACTTCAGGGCCTATAGGACAGAGAAAAGCCTACCTCAAGTTTGAGTAAGGATGAAACAGCAGAAACAAGGTAGATGCCCCTCCAGCCAGAGGGAGGGTTTGGCTGCCTCTCATTGACTGAGGGTACCCCCACATCACAGGATGTCATTTAAGCTATGTAAGTTGACACAGTAATAAATTGAGTTCCTGCTTTGAGTCAGCTCCCAATCACATCTGATTGGCCTGTGTCATGTGCCTGCAGAACAAGCATCCTGCATTGTAGGGCTACGGGATGGGTGGATAGCACACTCACCTTTCCCTGGGTATGAATATGGAGGCTCAAGAAACCTGGCAACTGGAGTCTCAAGAAGCCAACAATATGTATCTTGGTTTATTGATACAAATTTAAGGTCAATTTTGTTATATATATATATATATATATATATATGTGTGTGTGTGTGTGTGTGTGTGTGTGTGTGTGTGTATGTATGTATATATATATTTCTGCTCTTTATTAGGGTGTTGTGTCAGTGTAGCTAATTTAAAAATATAATGTATAATTAATAAATACTGATTAATATATGATGTGTGATTCCCCTCTTATGCTGTGCATACTATTGGTTAATAAAGAACTGTTTTGGACCTATAGCAGGGAAGAACTTAGCTAGTTGGGGAAAACTAAAATGAATGCTGCGAGAAAGGAGGCAGAATCAAAGAGAAGTCATGTAGCTCTGCCGGAGCTGGACAAAATTTTGCCTGGTAAGCTACTGCCACGTGGTGATACACAGATTACTAGAAATGTTAAATTATTATGTAACAGTTAGCCAATAGCTAATAGTTAGCCATTATCTAGAGCTAATAGGCCAAACAATGATTTAAATAATATAGTTTCTGTGTAATTATTTCACAGCTGAGTAGCCAAGAACTAACAAGAAGCCCTCCAATGACAAATTGGGACCCAAGAGGCCAACTAAAATCCACTTAAAACCTGAGAGAGCTTGAAAAGTCACTTTAGACACAAAAGAACAGAGTTAAGAGTTACTTCTTGATAGCCAGCATTTTGCTGGCAGCAAGCTGTGGTTTCTTTAAGAGATGTTTTCCTGACTCAGCTGTACCAGAAAAAAAGTCATGCTGCTTTGAAATGCTGCTTTCTGGGCATTGCTGCCAGCACAAACTGGATCTTTCCAGAGACTGAGCATCTAAATGAAGTTTTAAGCAGCAGGTTACAAACTGTTTAATGGCTCAACATAGACCAGCTGCATAATTGGAACTGCAGCAATGTGCATGGCTTGCAGAGGTGGTGAATGGACTTTTACCATGTTGGACTATGCAGAGCAAGCAGGCAGGGCCATATATACTCTAGTAATCCTGCAGCTTATGTTATTAAGAAGCGCTTAGCATTTTAAAAAAGTGCTCCTAGACAGTCAAGAATTACAGATACATAATAGAACAGATTCAAACATAAAAGACATCTTAAATGGGTGACAGTATTGGATAAATGTACATAGGCTTTGGAGAGAGAAGAAAAAAATATAGAGATTTGGAAAAGAAGTAAATAATTTTTTAAAAGTCTTTAAAGAAGCAGAGTACAGTCAGAGGTTAAAAAGAAAAACAAGCCACATAAAGATGAAATACACACAGGGAGTCTGAATTATGTATATTATTGTGTTTTCTTTGAATTTTTGACTGCGGAGAGACATTTGATTCTGCGGACAGCTAAGCTAAACCAACATATACGTATTAAAGATTTCTTGACTTCAAAGTTTGAGTCTATGAATATGCTGCTGCTTTAGAAAAGAGATTCCTCTTTTGTTTCCATAGAGGATGTGAACCTTTGAATTGCTTTCAGACTAATAAGGTTTGATTCATCAAGACCTCCTGAAAGGTTGCTGTGAACACCCTCTAAAAATTACTTCACTCAAAAAAGCAGGAAGCAGCTTGAAAAGAACCACACCCATATTCCCAAATATTGTTTATAAATGTTTGTTTACATTTAAAGGGTACTATGCTATAGAAATTTGCATTGGTATGGATCTTGGCTTATGGATACAAATTTAAGGTCAACTTTGCTATACTGTGTATATGTATATTTCTGCTCTTTATTAAGGTATTGTATGTGCAGCTCATTTAAAAATGTAATGTATAATTTAAAAATATAGGTTACTAGATAATCAACTATAATATTCAAGCTTGAAGTCATGTTAGTAAGATTTTCTAGATGTACAGAAATGTATTATAGATGGATTGGCAGTCTTCAAACCTTTCAAAGACTGCAGAATATAGCATTTAAAATGTTTTAAGCACTTGGAGCTTTTCATGACAATGAGACACATCTGCTCCTGGCAGCATCAATTACTTCAAGAGGAAGATGGGTATCGAAGAGGTTCCTTATGTAGTTTGCTAGCCATTCGGAAAAGAAATTGCTCTTGCCTGGACTTTTCGTGAACTGGACATGTAGGACCCACAGAGAAATGACTGCTGAACTTGCCTAAAGGTGAGATGATACTTCAGAGTTCCTGCTTCATGAAAGAGTCTACCAGACATTTTGCAGGACACAGACAAGTACCAATATAGGCAAAATTGTCTTTGAAACTTCCTGCTTCATGGAAAAGTCTGCCAGATACTATGGGCGTGTAGGAGGAAGATGGATGCCCCAGTGGTTCAGAAGAACTTTGGGTGACTGTTCAGGTAACAAGATGTTTCTGTCATTTCTAGAGATTTGGGAGTTGCTTAAAATGAACTTCCTGTTTTCTTAGGTAATAAAATATTTTTCTGGAGTCTTTCATTGATTTGAAGACAGATTGCTATTGTTATAGTTTCCCTTACTTATGATAAGAAATAAAGTATATTAAAACTTTAGGCTCATGCAGATAGGATAGATGATAGAAGATTTTCCTTGTTAAATGTAAATGAGCTAAATATTGTAACTAAATATCCATGTCTGATAGCTGTTTTGTATATGTAATTTTACTATGGTAAAATTAAAATCTTCCTTTTTATTTAGGCTGAAAATGAGAGATGCTGTGGGATTCCCTTCTGTACACTATGAATATGTTTTATTACCATTGGTTATTTTAAAAAGCTATTTTGGTCAATGACTAATAGGGTAAAACTAGGTGGGAAGTCTGAACAGAGATATAAAGAGAGAGTAGGCAGTCAAGGAGATACCATGTAGCTGCCAAAGTGGACAGATGCCAGAAAAACTTACCAGTAAACCATGAGCCTGATGGCAATACATAGATTAATAGAAATGGATAAATTCAAGATGTAAGAGTTATCTAGAAATATGCATGAACTATTGGCCAAACAGTGTTGTAATTAATATAATTTCTGTGTTATTATTTGGGTCTGGATGACTGAGAAAGGAACAACTCACAACCCTGCTAGAGCCTGATTCCAGCACAATAGCAGTAGCTTCTATTGTTTTGAAGTTCTTTTGCCCCACAGTCACAAACAACTCAACAGTTGTTATTCATAAATGGAAGTGTTTTCAGCCAATCTATAGATACAAAGGCTTCATTATCCCACTATGTGAAGTAACTTCACTAAAATAATATATGTTTCTATGTAGTTTTAAGTAAGCATACAAAATAGTAGGTTTTGCTGTAGTTTCCCAACACCCTTAGTGTTGTGTATGCCCCTTTCCCTCCCCTATACATCACTCTCCCTATTCATGCCCTCTCACTGCGTATTCTTCCCTCCTTTTCTCTACAGACTACTCACTTCCTCTCCTGGAGTCAAGCACCCCACTTTAATTTTTCCCTTTATAACAGCCAGTATTTACCTCTCTGAAGTTATGTCTCCTCCTCTCACCACACTTTCTTTCTACTTTCTTGGCTTCTATGATGATTACTCAAGGTTTTACACTCAAATCAAAAAGATTTGATTTTAGGGAATACAAATAGAATAAAACAAGATATTTTTCTTTCTGTACCTGGGTGACCTTCTTTTCCAGTTCCATCAGTTTATTTGCAGATTTAATTTTTCTTTACTGTTGAATAAAATTGTATATGTACACCTCATTTCCTTCATCCATTATCCAGTTGAAGGACAGTTAGGCTGCTTCTATTTCTTAGTTTTTGTTAAGACAGTGGTGGGGACTATGACTGAACAAGTACATCTGTGGTGGGATATCAAGTCTTTTCAGTGTATGCCAGGCACTGATATATTTTATTCGTACAGTATATCTCATCTAAGTTCTTTTGGGAAATTTCCACACTGAGCCCAAGAGGGGATGGAACACTATAAGGCAACCAACATTGGATGAAGGTTCCCCTTCCCCTTCATCTTCAACAGCATTTGTTGAGAACTGTAATGTAGGTTTGAGGTTTATCTTTCATAGTTTGATTCCTTTATCTCTACTACTTGGTAAAAACATGAAATAAAATTTCTGAATGAACTTTTTCATTACTTTTTTACTTTAGTACATTATAAATATTACAAGGTTAAATAAAGCAGAAGTGATTTATCACAAGCTAAGATTTATGCCTACTTCATCCTCTGACTGTATCACTGTGAGATTCATTACTTTCAAAAATGACACAGTAATAGTCAGCCTCATCCTCTTCTTTTAGCTGTGAGATATGCAACTCTGCAGCATTTTTGGAGGTATCTTTGGATCCAGAGTCTCTGGTGGTGACTCCAGGCCCAAAGTACTTGTCTGAGTCTGAGTAGTAGCGCAGGAAAAACCGAGGAGGCCCCCCCTGCATCTGCTGGTAACACTGAATTCCTTTACTGCCAACACTGATGCTGCTCTTCAAGGACCAAGTAAGTCTGACTGTTGATCCAAGGAGTGCAGAGATGGAGGGTGGCTGTGTCAGTATAGATTCAGAAAAAGAACCTGCAAAAGAAGACACCACAGTGAACAGTGGAGCTGACGTGCAAATTCTTGTGGATCTGAAACAGAATGGATCTAGTGAAGGAGATCTCCCAAGTACTAACAGGGCCTGCCCCTACCTGTACAGTAAGATAGAAGAATAAAGACAAGAAGAGTCCAAGCCATGATAGGCAAGCACAGCTTTTTCTTAGACCAGGGTCTTCTGTCTGGGCTGTCTCATTATCTCATTGCCAGGGATCTCACAGAAGAGCATCTAGTCATGTAAATGAGTTGTCATTAACTCCTCCTAGTGGGTAATTCACAGCAAGCCAGGGGAAGTGAATTACACTGCCCCATGGAATATAAAGCAGGTGGTAACCTGCATGTGTTACCACACTCAGGACTGTGTACAAGGACATCTTTCAGATCCACAGCAGGAGACTCACTGATTCCTCACAGAAAGTAGAGGATTTAGTCATTGGGCCCCATGTCTGCCAGGGCACATGCCCTGCAGAAACTACAGAGAGAGACTCAGTCCACACCTTTAGGTCCCAGAGCAACCACCAATTTCACAATTGTTCACTTTGTCAGTTCTGCTGTTTTATTCACATTATATTTCAGGCACATGAAAGGAAAAGTACAGGGGGCACAACAATGGGTTCTAGTGGAGTCATCACTGATACATTTCTCTGATGAATATGGACAGGCAGATACAGCACACAGGCAGTCAACACAGAAGAACTTGCCAACCCACATCCATCCAGGAGCTAAAGAGAGGAGAGGAAGTCACTGGGTTGCATTTTTATTATTGTCATTATTTAAACAATGAAATGAAGTGACTTATATCTAGCTGGGAAAACACTTCTAAAACTTGAAGAGAAGTGGGCATTTAGAAAGGGACATCAATGGATCGAGAAATCAAAGGTTTTGTAGTGTTGCGAGATGAAGGAAAGATAAGGTTTGTTTTACAACATTTAATAAGAAATTTGAGAATTTAATATTTCTTACAGGACTGGTTCTTATTTTACTCAGAGTGGTAGCCAAGAAGATGTAATGAATGGATATGACCTTTTTGTATCATTGTTTGGTATAGACACCAGAACTGATTTTCATGCTGAAGGTGCAGGTAAGTCAGCAAAGTTAACAGAGATGCAGAGGCAGGATGAAGGACTGGGAAAGGATCCTTGCAGTAATGGAGATGGTAGGTGAGGTGCTGTGGTAAAGTGTAGTAGTAGTAGTGATCTGTGTTTAAGACACAGATATGGCCAGGGTGATAGCAGAGCTCTTAGAACTGTCACTGCCCTGCAGTGAAAAAGAAACAGTTCAAGAGAAAATATGTGGAGATAGATTGATCTCCACAAAGAGCTTAGGTTTCCCCAGGTCTCCATTCCCACCTCTGCAGTGGCTCTTTCTTTAGATATGTTTCCACAGTTGCTGTCAAGACTTCTCACTGGGACCCAGACTTCTGGAGCTCAGTTCACATGACAAACTGAAGCAGAGATAGGAAGGCTTTCAGTAGTGGGAGAGCCCTGGGAGGAATTGCTAGTTAAGACTGAGTTCCTTTCTCCCTGAGCTCTACCAGGAGAGAAGGACCCCACTGTTGAGTCTCCTCAGTGAGCATTGGATGAGCACTAATGCCAGCTTCTTTGAGTGAGTGGAAGTGATATCATCCACAGTCCCACAGCACCCCCTGTTTGCCAAATTATCCAAAGTTACCAAAGTCCAGAGATCTCAGAATTTAGATGGAATTCTACTACTCAACAGTTCAAATTCTAAAAACTCATACTCAAAATCTGATCGCTATATCTGAAATGGGCACCATTTGATGTGGGTAAACGGTGTCCTATCTGGAAAAAATCTTTGACAGTGTTACAAAAATATGCAGAAATAATAAAGTATTATCCCACCCACAGAATAATGGCAAATACTTGATTACTTCATTGGTATGTGATTTAATGTGAAGATATATATTTTTGGTTCCACGCAGCATTTGTTATTAAGAAAATATACTCCAATTTCTGCCATATGCCATATGCACTATAATCTCCACCTTTGGAGATTACAACAGTGCATTGCAAGAGCCCTTCCAACAGTGAGTCTCAGTTTACACCTCTGAACTTCCAAAGTTCTATATATGCCACAATAAAGTGCAGTCAGCCCCATATATTATCAGACACTCATTTTTTAGTTTTCTGCACTTCTTTTTATTATCTACATATTTATTAAGTGGATGTAGAAATTCTAAAACCAATCACTCATTTTTTCCTACAACCCCATTCTCCCTACATCCTATCACTTTGCCTTATATACCAGACGCACTCTCTATCTGGACACATAATTGTCATGCTGATCAGGAATGCAAGTAGGTAAACTTCATCTCCTTCCCACTCTCCAATTCTGATCCCTCGGTCTTATCCTCCTCTTCTTTTTCCTGTCCCAATTTTTGAAAGTAAGTCAATCTTCTCTTGCAGCTTACTACTAATCCCATCCCTTTGTGTCAGCAATCTACACTAGAGACAGTGTGTCACCACAACCCTATTGGCCATGCTGGCCAGGGAAACAAGTAAGCAATCTTCAATTTCCTTCCTCTGCTCCATTTCCAAATGCCTACTCTCATGTCCAGTCCATCTATCAGACCACCTGCTGGGGAGGGATGTACATTTACCATCTTCCTCCATCTCCTGGGTACTCCACAGATCCAGCTGGCAGATCCAGCTTTCCTCCCTCCCTATATACTCTGTCAGCTGCTTAATAATCTAATCCATTACATTCTTTCCTTCAAGCTCCCAATGCACAGACAATTTCTGTCTAGGAACCGGTGGTCACACCTGGCAGAGAGTCACAGCAGTCTCCATAAGACACCACACATCCTCCAAATAGTGTGGGAGGGCAACAGAAACTAAGGAATGAAAAGCATACCCAACAAAGACAAGATAAGATATCAGCATCTAGAATTGTAATCATCTTAAGCCCAGATGCATTGATACCAGTATAAGGACATAATCAAAATAGCCCCAACAGTGCGTCTCCACTAGAGCTCAGTAACATGATAATAGTATTTCCTGAGAAATTCAAAGTAACTGAAACACAAAACAAGGACTTCAAAATAACTACTATAAATGTGGTCAAAGACACTAAGAGGACATGAAAAATCATTAATGAATCATAATGTAATGCAAACAATGGATTTGAATAAAAAACAATTCAAGAGGTACGTGTAAAAATATAATCAGTAAAGAAAAGTAGAACCAAGGGGAAATGGAAACATCAAGAACTTTAGCAAGAATCTCAGAGGTAAACTTTACCAAAAGAATATAAGAGATGGGAGAAAGTGTCTCAGGCACAGAACACAAGATAGAAGCAAGAATTCCCTAGTCAAAGAAAATGGTAAATATAATAAATTTCATGCACAAAGTACCTGGGCAATCTGAGACATTATGAAAAGAGCAAGTCTATGAATAATGGAAATAGAGGAGGGGAAAGAAACTGAGTGCAAAGATACAGGAAATAATTTCAATAAGATCATAGAAGAAAACTTCCCTAACTGAAAGAATAAACTGCCTATTGTGCTACAAAAAGCATAGAGAACACCAAATAGACTAGATGATAGAAGAAATTACCATCAACACATAATAATCAAAACAATAAAAGAAAGAATATTAAAAGCTGCAATTGAAAAATTACAAGTATTATCTCACCCACAGAATAATGGCAAATACCAGATTACTTCATTGGTATGAGATTTAACATGAGGATATTTTTATTCCATACATCATTGATAATTAAGGAAATATATTCCAATTTATGACATATGAATTTATTGCACTATAATCTCCACCTTTGGAGATTACAACACTGCAGCAGCCCTTCCAACAGTGATTCTCAGTTTATACCTCTGACCTTCCAATGTTCTGTATGTGCCAGAATAAAGTGCAGTCGTTCCCATACATGATCAGACACTCATTTTTAATTTCCTGCACACTTATAGTATTTATATATTTATTAAGTGGATGTAGAAATTCCAAAAACTATCACTCATTCTTCTCCTACAACCCCATTCTCCCCACATCCTATCACTGTGTCTTGTATATCAATACCAGAGATGCTCTCTACCTGGACACATACTTGCCAGGCTGAGCAGAGAAGCAGGTGAGTGAACTTCATCTCCCTCCCATTCTCCAATTCTAATCCCTCAGTCTTATCCTCCTCTTCTTTTTCCTGTCCCAATTATTTTTAAAAATAATTCAGTCTTCTCTTGCAGCCTACTTCTAATCCCATCCCTTTGTGTCAACCACCTACACTAGAGACAGTGTAGTCACTACAACCCTATTGGCCATGCTGGCCAAGGAAACAAGTAATCAATCTTCAGTTTCCTTCCTCTCCTCCATTTCCAAATACCTAGTCTCATGTCCAGCGAATTTATCAGGCTACCTGCTGGGGAGGGAGGTGCCTTTACCATCTTCCTCCATTTCCTGGGTACTCCACAGATTCAGCTGGCAGACCCAGCTTTCTTTCCTCCCTATGTGCTCTTCAGCCCCTTACTAACCCAGTCCATCAAATTCTTTCCTTCAAGCTCCCAATACACAAATAATTTTTATCTAGGAACCAGTGGCCTCACCTGGCAGAGACTCAGAGCAGTGCCTATAAGACACCACAAACCCTCCAAATATCCTATGAGGACAACAAAAACTAGGGAATAAAAAGCCTATGCAACAGAGACAAGATAATATATCGGCATCTAGATGTACAATCATTTTAAACCCAGATGCATTGATACCAGTATAAGGACACAATCAAAGTAGCCCCTACAGTATGTCTACAGGAGCTCAGTAACATGGTGACAGTGTTTCCTGAGAAATTCAATCTAACTGAAACACCAAACAAGGACTTCAAAATAGCTCCTATGAATTGAGTCAAAGACATCAAGAGTACATGAAAAAATCCATTAATGAAACCTAGTGTAACACAAACAACAGATTTGAAAAAAAATAACAGTTCAAGACATACATGTAAAAATGGCCATAAAACACAATAGATGTCACAGATTCTCAAGGTGTTTCACCAAATGGACAAGAAATTATCATTCCAAACTTAGTCTATTAATCCAGTATTACCATGATGTCAAAACCATAACAATGACTTCAATAAACACACACACACACGCTCAAAATGCATGAGCTCATATCCTAAAGGAACATCCACACGTACATCTGAAAAGTGATTCCTTCGATGCATCAGTGAAATCTTAATCAAAAAGGAAGAATTGTAAGCACATGACAAATGTTACTGCAATGTAACAGAGCAAATGATAATGATCCAAGTTCACATTGTATATATGCATATATACATGTGTCACGGGGAATTTCCTTACTTTACAACTAAAGTTTGAAGTTCAAAAAAAAATAAAAAAATCAGAATACAACATAGGAAAGCAAAATAGCTTAAAAAAGAGAACAAATTAAAAATAAACACAAGCAGAAATCAAGGCCTCAAACATGCACACAGGGAGAGAGAGAGAGAGAGAGAGAGAGAGAGAGAGAGAGAGAGAAATGGTAGACAGATAGATGATAGACAGATACAAAGAAAGAAAGGTAGGTAGGTAAGCAGGCAGATAGATAGATAGATGATAGATAGATAGATGATAGATAGATAGATAGATAGATAGATAGATAGATAGATAGATGATAGATAGATAGATAGGGAGTATGTTGTATTTTAGAAAATAAAGGGCCTATTTCATAGGAATTTCCAAATCAAGACAGAAAACATCAGTTTTCCAAGGTTGGTGGTGATACTCTAAAAAGTTTCTGTCTCCGTTCCCCATAAGTCTGAGGCTCTGTGTGAAATAGTTGTCATAGCCAGACAGACAGTAGTAGTCAGCTTCATCTTCAGCCTGCAACCCAGAGATAGTTAGGGTGGCAGAGTTGGAGGAGCTGTCCTTAGAGCCAGAGAACCGATCAGGAGCACTAGAGGGTCTTAGGTCATATCTGTAGATGAGCAGGCGGGGTGTGTTTTCTGAACGCTGAAGATACCAGGATATAGAATTGCTATCAATGCTGCCACTGCTGCAGGTACAGGAGATGGTGATCTTCTGCCCTAAAGATCCCGACAGTGATTGGGGCTGAGTGTACACAACAACCTCAGCCCAAGATACTGTGAGGATAGAGTGAAAAAGAGAATCGGTGAGGACAAAAGGAAGCCCCTTTTTAGGGGACAGGACATTTCTCCTGTTCACACCCCCAGAATCCCATGTAAACAGCCACCTGTGTAGTGAGCCAGGAAAGTAAGGAGAACTGGAGCCCAGGTCATGGTGGAGACACAAGGAATTTCTCCTGAAGTCACACAACCTAGTGAGAGGCTGTCACTTCTTATCTGTCCCTGTCTTCTGACAGGATCGTTGCTATGCAAATATATCCAATACCGGAAGCTGTGTAAGCCCCTCCTTCAACATTAGAATGGGCTCCAGCTGAAAAAGAAGTAAGCTAGGGAGAATTTGTGTTTTCATGCACAGGAAATACTGCTGGACAAAGAGATCAGCTGAGAGTCTGAGCAAACCAAGCAAGTGTGTGGCTGGCAGTGCCCCCTGGTGGCTGGAGAAGACATGACCCTGGGCAGGTGCCATTGCTCAAGGTTTCCATCCTCTTCCTCCCCCTCAAAAAAAAATATCTCTGACTGTTGCAATCCTGTGCCTCCCCTGACTTGAGGGTAGGAGACTGCGCAACAACCTGTGCTTTCTATATATCTAGACCTTCCTACCTATCCAGGTGCACCAAGAGCTATTACTCTTTGCAGCGTTCTGGTTCCTTTTTTGGTTACTGTGTGTGGGACACATACCAGAAAGAACACGAACTCTGTTCTCACCAGTTGCAGTAGATGATAAGATATTCAAAGATGATGAAATTGAATCTACAACATCCAAATAGAAGCACCAAACAAGCATCTATAGATGAAGCAATTATCTCCAAGAGAAATCTAGAATACAATTTATGGACTTTGCAAATACTATATTATAAAAAAACAATCTGGATGCAAATGGGTAGAAAAACTGAGGTAATTTCAGTTATGATGTCCACTATGCATTATATTTTGAAAGGAATCCTCAAGTATCTTCCCCTGAAGAGAGATTTACACCACACATGTAATTCCCTGACTTGAAGATTCCCCCAGTCAGATTGGATTTTCATCTATATTTGAATGTTAATCAAAATGACTGTCATCCCAAAGTTCCCTATACCACAACAAACATAATTTTAATCAGCTACCTCATCACTGCAGATTTTCTTCTGGGTGACAAGTTACAGCATTTTAATATAGCTTTGACGGCTGACATAAAGACAACTATGAGTAGAAATATCTTCACATATATTGTTTCCTCTACCTCCCTCAGACTAAGAAACACCCATGACTTTTTTTGTTTTTTTTAGCATTATTTTTTTAATTTTTATTTATTTATTAAAGATTTCTGTCTCTTCTCCACCACCGCCTTCCAGTTCCCTCCCCCTCCCCCAATCAAGTCCCCATCCCTCGTTAGCCCAAAGAGCAATCAAGTTTCCCTGCCCTGTGGGAAGTCCAGGAACCACCCACCTCCGTCCAGGTCTAGTAAGGTGAGCATCCCAGCTGCCTAGGCTCCCACAAAGCCAGTTCATGCAGTAGGATCAAAAACCCATTGCCATTGTTCTTGAGTTCTCAGTAGTCCTCATTGTCCGCTATGTTCAGCGAGTCTGGTTTTATCCCATGCTTTTTCAGACCCAGGCCAGCTGGCCTTGGTGAGTTCCCGATAGAACATCCCCATTGTCTCAGTGTGTGGGTGCACCCCTCGCGGTCCTGAGTTCCTGCTCTCTCTCCTTCTTCTCCTGATTTGGACCTGAGATTTCTGTCGGTGCTCCAAGGTGGGTCTCTGTCTCTGTCTCCTTTCATCACCTGATGAAGGTTAATATTCAGGAGGATGCCTATATGTTTTTCTTTGGGTTCTCCTTATTTAGCTTCTCTAGGATCACTAATTATAGAACACCCATGACTTTTTTTGTTTTTTTTCGCATTATTTTTTTAATTTTTATTTATTTATTAAAGATTTCTGTCTCTTCTCCACCACCGCCTTCCAGTTCCCTCCCCCTCCCCCAATCAAGTCCCCATCCCTCGTTAGCCCAAAGAGCAATCAAGTTTCCCTGCCCTGTGGGAAGTCCAGGAACCACCCACCTCCGTCCAGGTCTAGTAAGGTGAGCATCCCAGCTGCCTAGGCTCCCACAAAGCCAGTTCATGCAGTAGGATCAAAAACCCATTGCCATTGTTCTTGAGTTCTCAGTAGTCCTCATTGTCCGCTATGTTCAGTGAGTCCGGTTTTATCCCCAGCTTTTTCAGACCCAGGTCAGCTGGCCTTGGTGAGTTCCCGATAGCACATCCCCATTGTCTCAGTGTGTGGGTGCACCCCTCGCGGTCGTGAGTTCCTTGCTCTTGCTCTCTCTCCTTCTGCTCCTGATTTGGACCTGAGATTTCTGTCGGTGCTCCAAGGTGGGTCTCTGTCTCTGTCTCCTTTCATCACCTGATGAAGGTTAATATTCAGGAGGATGCCTATATGTTTTTCTTTGGGTTCTCCTTATTTAGCTTCTCTAGGATCACTAATTATAGAACACCCATGACTTTTATCTTCAGTGATTATGCCTTCATGAAATGCATTTATAAAGAGTTTAATATCGAAATGTGTATCAGAACTACTTTGAGATTTCATCTTATACCACATAGAATGGTCAATATCAATGAAACAAGTAATAGTTCATGGTGGCCAGAATGGAGAATAATGGGAACATTAATCCACTGCTGGTGGGAATTAAAAACTGTACATTCATTCTGTAAATCACCATGGCAGTTCTTTAGGAAGCTTGATCTAACTCAGTATCCAGGTATACCACCCTTGTTCATATGCCCAAAGAGCTTTTTATATTATTATACAGAAACTTGCTCAGCCGTGTTTTGCTGCTCTATACATAATAGCCAGAAATGGGAAACAGCCTCAGTGTCTTTCAACAGATGAATGAAAGCAATCCCTGACAGTACTCAAGAGTCCACGAACTAGAGATCAGCTAGGCCAGGGACCTAAGAGGAAATGAAATACTACTGTTCTGCTAAAGAAACAGCATTTATATGACATCTAATGATATTCTGGTATTTCATCGTCCAGTATGTAACTCAGTCATTATAGCAGAACCTTCCTCCTGCACTAAATGAGAACAAATACAGAGACCCACAACTACACTATATTCAGAGAGTGAGGGAACCTGGAACAGACTCTAACTGGAGGTTTCACTCCTGTCCATCTGTTCCCGAAAAACCACTCTGAAGCTTAATATTAAAATTACAAACTGTTTGACTGATGGCTCAGGCTTGTTACTAACTTGTTTTTGCATCCTAAATTAACCCACTTCTATTAATCTATGGATTGCCATGTGGTTGCAGCGTTACCTCACATTTGCATCTCTAGCTGACATCCCCCAGAATCAGCCTTATTTTTCCCATTATCTTTGCTTTGGATGTCCTGCCTGGCTTTATTCTGCCTGGCTATTGGCCAAATCGGCTTCTTTATTAACCAAAGGTAATAAGACATATTCACAGCATGCAGAAGTGCACATCAACACACAGTTATAAATGGTGTGTCTCCATCCAAACCTTTCTCTGTGGACTCGGGGAAGCCTGCACCATAAGACGCAATAAGAATGTAAGAGGTAGAATGCAGAGAAACAAAGACTTCTAAACACAACACAACCAACACACATATGAACTCTGTGGCACACGCCATGGCAGTATGTACAAGGCCTGCTAGGGATTAAGCCAGATGGGGTCTTAATGCTCAGAGGATAAGAAACACAAACCCCATCCCTAACCCAAAAACTATTCTCAAATGATTACCACTCACATATGAAAAATTGATTTTTTTTTCCTGAGAGTCTCACTAGGGATTCAAACCATACTTAAGGCCAATCATCAGCAGTAGGTGGAAAGCACAAAATAAACTCAATAGCATCTTTGGATGTTCTTTTTGCCACAATGTCATGTCAGATCATAAGTTTTTTTTAAATATAATTTTTTATTGAAAAAAAAATTTTGCCTCCTCCCCGCCTCCCATTTCCGTCCCCGTCTCCCTTTTCCCCTCCTCCTCCCTCTCCTCTCCCCCTCTCCCCACTCCTCTCCCCCTCCCTCTCCAGTCTGAAGGGCAGTCAGGGTTCCATGCCCTGTGGAAAGTCCAAAGGCCTCCTCGCTCCATCCAGGTCTAGTAAGGTGAGCATCCAAACTGCCTAGGCTCCCACAAAGCCAGAACATGAAGTAGGATCAAAACCCAGTGGCATTGTCCTTGGCTTCTCAGCAGCCCTCATTGTCCGCCATATTCAGAGAGTCCGGTTTTATCCCATGCTTGTTCAGTCGCAGTCCAGCTGGCCTTGGTGAGCTCACAATAGATCAGCCCCACTGTCTCCGTGGGTGGGTGCACCCCTCGTGGTCCTGACTTCCTTGCTCATATTCTCCCTCCTTCTGCTCCTCCTTGGGACATTGGGAGC
>NW_026068363.1:226432-234621 GCF_014885135.2 Alexandromys fortis
TTGAGGCCTGACATGTAGGCAGGCACTCACTGCTCTTGGTTGGAAGCCTTAGTGTAGGAGCAGAAAACTATTCCTGAGCAAAGGACCTTGCAGAGAATGCAGGCTGGGGGGGGTCGTGTATAAGAAAGACAGCCCTGCAGAAGGAGCTGGGGGAGGGGGGTTTGTGCTCTCTTCCGGGACTATCGCCCCTAGATAGCACACACTCACCCATCCAGATGGAACTCTTCAGCACCTAAACAGGGCCGCCTGGTAGCCCAGTGATCCAGGGACAGAAGGAAGGACGGGGCAGGCAGTGCAGGATCCAGGAGAGCACAGGAGCCCCTGGAGCCCAGGCTGAGGGTGCCGGGCTCTCTTAACTGAGGACCTTGAGGCTCGCCGCTCTGGGCGGGTAGCCTTAGTGTGAGAGCTTAAAACTGATATTGAGCACTGGTCCTAGCATACAGCAGGCAGATCATAAGTTTTAACTTCATGTTTATACTATGGGTTCTAGTTTTGTGTTTTAATGAGACTCCGGTATATGGACATATGTGTCTAAGCCTATATGTTATTACTTTTTATTAATTTTTTAAAATTTATTTTACATACCAACCACAGTTTCCTCTCCCTCCTCTCCTACCATACCCTGCCCTCACCTACTTTCTACTCCCATACACTCAAAAAGGGTAAGGCCTCCCATGGGAATCAACAAAGCATAGCATATCAAGTTGAGGCAGGACTAAGTTCTTCCCCCTGCATCAAGACTGAGCGAGGCATCCCACCATAGGCAATAGGTTCCATAAAGGCAGTTCATGACCCAGGGATAGGTCCTGGTTCTACTGCTAGAGGTTCCACAAACTTTCCAAGCTACACAACTGTCACCCATATGCAGAGGTCCTACGTCAGTCCAATGCAGTATCCCTGTTGGTTTAGAGTCCTAGACTTCACACAACCTCAGGTCAATTGTCTCTGTGTGTTTCTCCATCATGTTCTTGACCCCCTAGTTGACATAATCCCTTCTCCTTCTCTTCAACTGGATTCTTCCATCATTAACTAGTTGAAGGTTTTATGATGACAATTATGGTAGTTACCAATCTGATTACAGGAGAGAACCAGTTCAAGCACCCACTCCACTATTGCTAAGAGACTTACCTGGGGTCATTCTTGTGTATTCCAGGGAGTTTACAAAGCATTGGGTTTTTCCATAATCCCATAATGACCCCTCTATCAAGATATATCATCTCTCATTGCTCTCCTTCTCCATCCTTCCTGCAACTTTACCATCCTGATCCCTCATGTATCCATCACCCAGACCCTACCCTCTACCCATACACCCAGTTTCCTCAGGAGATATAATCTATTTCCCATTCCCATGGCTATCCACCCATCACTCTTAGGTCCTACTTGCTACCTAACTTCTCTGGGGCTATGGATTGTAGCCTGGTTATCCTTTGCTTTACATCTAATATCTACTTATAATTGAGTACATACAGGGTTTGTCTTTCTAGGTCTAGGTTACTTCACTGAGGATTTTTTTCTAGTTCCATCCACTTGCCTGCAAATTTCAAGAGGTCATTCCTTTTTACTGATGAATAATACATGACATTTTCTTTATCCATTCTTTGGTTGAGGGGTATCTAGTTTGTTTCCAGGTTCTGGCTGTTATGAATATTAATGCTATGAACATGGTTGAGCAAGTGTCCTTGTGGTATGGATTAAGCATCCTTTGGGTATATGCCCAAGAGTGGTATAGTTGAGTCTTGAGGTAGGTTGATTTTCCTGATAAATGACTAAATTGATTTTCAAAGTAGTGGTACAATTTCCCCACCCACCAGCAATGGAGGAACATTTTCCTTGCTCTACATCTTTTCCAACATAAAATGTCATAAGTAATGCTCATGAAGACCCATTTAGTAATTGTCTACCTCAGTGTCTGTATTACTGGTGTTATATTCAGGAAGTAATCTCCAGTGCCAATGTGTTCAAGGCTACTTCCCACTTAATTTTCTATCAGGTTCAGTGTAACTGGATTTGTGTTAAGGTCTTGTCCACTTGGTCTTGAGTTTTGTGCATGGTGATAGGTATGAATCTATTTGCATTTTTCTACATGTCAACATCCAGTTACACCAGCACCATTTGCTGAACATCCTTTTTTTTTATTCATTGTACAATTTCAGCTTCTTTGTCAAAAATCAGGTGTTCATGGACATGTTGATTTATGTCAGGGTCTTCAATTTGATTCCATTGATCCATGCATCTGTGTTTATGCTAATATCAAGCTGTATTTATTACTAGAGTTCTGTAGCAGAAATTGAAGTCACAGATGGTGATAACTCTGGAAGTTCCTTGAGTATACAGGATTGTTTGACCTATACTGTGTTTCTTGTTTTTCCATATTAAGCTGAGTATTGTTCTGTTGAGGTCTGTGAAGAATTGTGTTAGGGTTTCGATGGGGATTCTACTGAATCTGCAGATTGCTTTTGGTAAAATCACTATTTTACCAAAATATGTCAATCCTACCTATTCATGCATATGGGAGTTCTTTCCATTTTCTGGTATCTTCTTCAGTTTCTTTCTTCCAAGACTTAAAGTTATTGTCATCTTGATATTTCACATGTTTGGTTAGAGTTACCGCAAGATATTATATATTATTTGTGGCTATTGTTAAGGGTGTTGTTTCTCTGATTTCTTTCTCAGTCCACTTATCAATTGTAGGTGGTCTACTGATTTTTTAGTTGAAAATCTGTGTCCTACTACATCACTGAAGGTGTTCATTAGCTATAGAAGTTCGCTGATGGAATTCTGGAGGTCACTTGTGTATACTCTCATAACATCTGCTCTTAAGTCTCTGGTATGAGAATTCTCTATTCTCTTCATGTAGACACTTCCTGCTATGAACACAGTTACTTTTCTTTCTTTTTTTTAAATTTTGTTTCCTACTTTTTAGAGCATTAGGTTGTTGTATTGGATTTTTGTTCATTTCTTTGAAAATGAACCTACAATTGGCTGGGTAGGGATGGGGTGAGTATCTGGAAGGACCTGGAGAAGTGGAAGAAAATCACCAAAATATATTAAATTTAGAAATTATTTTAAATAATAAAAAATGAAAAATATTAATTAATCAGGGTCTGTAGAGATGGCTCAGTGATGGAAAGCTGGCTGCTCTTTCAGAGGATCTGGGTTCAATTCCAAGAACCCATGTGGAAGATCCCAACCTTTCATAACTCCAGTTGCAGAGGACCTAATGTCCTCTGTGGGCGCTGCATATATGATATGTGCTGCAGAGACATTGATGCTGGCAAAAAAATAAACATGGACACATAAATATAAAAATAAATCTATGACACTTTGACGGATATCCATACAGAATAACTTTTGGAAGTATTTTTGATTGTAAAGTACATTTACCATATATTCACTCATTTAATGTTTTATTGATGTTTAAATGAGAATTACTCTTTTATTAATTTTCTATTTATTTGCTTACATATTGGATAATTTATGCATGAAGCTTTCATATAATACACGTGATAATAATAAATGATAGAACTATTAAAAAATAAAATAAATCTATTTTTGGAAATTGGTATGGACACTTCCCCAATTGCCTAAATCAGATATATTATACAATTGCGCTATTTCTGCTTTTGCAAATGCTGAAAGGACTTTATATCTCACTGCCGATATACTTGTTCAGCCACAGTCATCACCATTCTATTCATAATAACAAAGAAATGGAAGTATCTTAGTTTTCCTTCAACTACTTAGTGAATGATGAAAATGTGGCATGATTATACAATTTTATTCAGCTATAAAAATAAAATCTACAAATAAATAGATAAAACTGGAAAATACTATGCTTAGTGGGGGTCAACAGGATCCAGAAAGAGAAATGTCTTATGTTTCCCCTTATTTGTGCATCCTAAATCCAAATCTCCTTGCTTTGAATTAACACCCTTGAATAACCATAAAATCAGAAAAGCAGAAAAGGAGCATTGTAGAAAGAGGAGATGTTGCTTTAGAGAGAGAAATAGCAGGACATGGATGCTACAAAGGGAAAAAATGCAAGTGGCAGGGCTTGACTACAAAAGGTGAAGGGAGTAATTTGTAGAAAGAGGGAGTAGGAGGGAGGAATACATACTGAGAGAGAAAGGACATGGAGAGGAATGCACAGGGAGAGGGCAAGGTCATTAAGTTACATTAAGGATGTTTGGGAAAGTACAGCAAAACATATCAGTTTATATCCTTACTTTAAAATACATATCAATGATCTGGAAGCTGCCTCCCTGTGGGATAGTCCTCATAAATTCAATATATAATGTACAAGGGTAACATGTTATCAATTGTCCTACTCAGATAAAAAGGTTGAAAACTACACAAAAGGCATAGCAAGCCATCCCTAACAGTGCCATAGAGGCACATGCATCTTGGGGACAGCCAACACTTATCAAATTGGACCTAAAATCTGCCAGACTGTAGGAAACTCATGCATTGTACTTTAAACTGATCCAAGAACCCGTGGCCAGACACTTCATGGGTCCTAGAGGCAAAACTGCCATTATCTGCCATGACACTAAAGTTTTTGTTTTGGTTTTTAATTGAGTATTTACATGGCCTTCATAATACAGTAAATCTGGATTCACTGGGGGTAATTGAAAGTGCTCCTTATACTTCAATTTTTATTGATAACTTGAGAAATATTGACTGTACTTCTTCCTTTAAAATCTGTTAAAATTCTGGGGTGGACCCAACTGGATCCAAGGTTTTGATAGTTGTAAAAACTTTGGTGAAGTTTCAATTTTCTTATTTTGAAATGCCTGTTTTACTGGTGGAACCATTCTTGGTTTAATTTCTGTGATTCAGATATATCTAGAACTTTATTCATTTCAGGTAGCCACTATAGAAATTTTATGTTGATTTTTGGACTTCATCTCTGTTGCCTACTCCCTTGCTGGCTAAGCGTAAATTTTCTAATTTACTGTGAATAGACAGAACTCTGTCTGTAGAAAGAAAGCTTAATATTCATTCACCTGTTTCATCTTGGTTAGTGATACCATTGTTTCAATAAATACAGTCTTACAGAAAAGAACACTTTAAAATTTAAATCATAAAGCTAAATTTTCAAAACCAGAATTTATTTGCTTGGAATATCCTGGGCACAATACGAGGCATCAGCAAGCTTCACTGTGTATCTGTCCCAGGTGTACTGAGAGGGAATTTCCCTCCTACTCTTTCTCCCCTCAAACTTATCAGTTCCATGGGGGTCCTATTTACTATGCCTCTTTGCTAAAGAGTGGCAGCACAAGCCTTTGCTCTGGTTCTCAACCCTGAGACATAACCTTGCACCCACTCATTCAGAGCCCAAGCTTCTACTATCCCTACTCCCAGTGGAATTGGGGGCTGGCTGAATTTCCTACCAGGTTAACTGTGAAAGAGTGTCACTTACTGAGGAAGGAGGTCTTGGAGTGCCACATGGGCAATGACCAGTTCCAAGTCTGGTTTCATAATTTTCAGTTATGCATATAATCTTGAGAAGAAGTCTTCTCCAACTGTAGGTGAGAGACACCAAGATATATAACTGGAGTGCTGGTAGTTGTTTAGGAAGTTGGCAAGGTTATTCTCTGGCATGGACAAAGAATTGAATGACTGAAATATAAACCAAGTTGTCGAGAAGAGGAAAGTAATAACTTTGTTCATTCAGAATGGTAGAAGACCCATGTCCCTATGCATTGCAATACTCCCAGTGGAGGTGAGGGCCTATTGAATTTCTCACCAGGTAATCGTGGAGGAGTGTCACTTTTTCTGGAAGGATACCATGGAGTGCCACATGAGTAATGGCCATTTTCAGGTCATTTTCTTGAGGTTTTGGTCAGGTATCCTACCTTGAGGAGAGGTCATCTCCAATTCTAAAGGAGAGACCCCAAGGCATGACCTATACCTGAAGGTGCTGGTAGTTGGTTAGGGATTTGCCAAAGTCGTTCTCCATCATGGACAAAGAATCAAGTGACTGAGAAAAAACAGTCCAAGTTGTGGGGAAGAGGAAAGTAATCCAGACTGGAGAAGACCAAGATTCTATTAAACAAATGCTGGCTTGGGTACTTTACAGGGCCCCTGAACATCCCCCTGCTTTATTGATTCTGTGTTGACACCTGCCCCTGTGACTTCTAGCTCTTTCCCTGTGCAGAGTTTCCTAGGAAGAAAAAGTGATAGTCTCAGGAAGCTGCTTTTCCTTTCCTTACCTACCCTTGTTCCTTTAAGCCTGCTTCTATTCCTTCCCTGTAGAATCAGTTTTATCTCCAAATACTTCTCAAGGACATGTTTATGCCCACTAGGGGAAAATGATAGGATAATTTTGAGAGGACAGTGCTGTTGGGAAGACCAAGTCATTCAGAAATCACTACTTCTTTGCCTGTATTTCCACATGTAGTGATGTCATGAGGAGCATTTCCCAGAGCTACACTGTAGTCTACTTCCTACTTCTCAGTCCCATGAGCAACATGAGTAGTGAACTCACAACTCTTGTTTCTACTTCCTCCTTTATCCAAATGGATTAATTATTTAAGAGAAATATTTCCAGCATCAAAATAATTTAATAATTTTATAGACAATGGAATTTCCTACTTTGTGGAAAAACTCAGAAATTAAATCCTTTCACTTTCACAATCTAATCTCATAATACTATTTCTCATAGGGCTATGTTTCTCATTGTTTACTAAATTTTGTAGACAATTAGAAAAGTTTTTATATTCACAAACCTCAATTGTATGTTCTGATTTAATTGTTAGCCTTAACACTCATTTCCAAATTTTGTATGTACAAAACATTAATCTCAAACTAAAGTGGATTTTATATAATATGTACAATAGAATTTAATAAAAAGCATATCTTGGTACTTGAAAACAAAAGTGAAAGGAAAATTTTAAAATGCAAAAGTATTAAACTTGCAATCTATTCACAGTTTAGCAGTGTAAAAGAATTTATAGGCGGCCGACGGACCGACACAGCTGGCGGCAGGCGACGCAGGTGGCGGTGGCAGGGACCAGCGGGTACTGGCACAGCGGCAGGAGACGCAGGTGGCAGGGACCAGCGTGCAACACTGAGAGCAGATCGCCCCAGGACAATTAAATCAAAGAGGTAGGCCATTGGTTGGCGAGGTCCCTGGCAAATTGGGAACCTGGTTCTTTTCCTGAAGTTCCATCTGAGGGGTGAAAGGGATCTTGGCCCCCGGCAGGAGCCAGGAAACAGAACGAGGGCATTTTGCAAGTGGAGCCTCTGGCCAACAGAGAAACCGGATCCGGTTTTAAAAGACCGATTAGATAGCTTAGATAGGAGGAGATGGGCAGGCGCCGAGGCAAAAATTCACCCAATAATCTGAAAAACAACATGAAAGCACCAGAACCCAATGATCTTACAACAGAAGGACTTGAACACCCTAACACAGAAGAAGTGGAAAAAATTGACTTTATGAAAGCAATAGAGTCCCTTAAACAATGTGTAAAAAACACCTTTATAGAAATGGATGAGAAGTATAACAAAAAGTTTGAAGAATTGAGGAAATACGTTCATGAGACCTGGGAAACCAAGAAAAAATGAACAAACAGGTAATGGAAACAGTTCAAGAATTGAAAACTGAAATGGAAGCAAGGAAGAAAACACAAACTGAGGACCAGCTGGATATGGAAACTCTAGATCAACAAGCAGAGCCTACAGAAACAAGCATAATCAATAGAATACAAGAAAAAGAAGAAAGAATCTCAGATTCTGAAGACACCATAGAGAAAATAAATGCACTGATCAAAGAAAACAGCAAAGCCAACAAATTCTCATCACAAAACATTCAGGAAATATGGGGCACAATAAAAAGACCACACCTGAGAATAATAGGAATAGAAGAAAGGGAAGAATCACAGCTCAAAGGCCCAGAAAATATATTTAACACAATTATGGAAGAAAACTTTCCCAACATCAATAAAGATATTCCTTTGAATATCCAAGAAGCATACAGAACAACAAAAGACTGGATCGAAGAAAAATATGCCCTCGCCATATAATAATCAAAACACAAAATATACAGGTTAAAGAAAGAATTTTAAGAGATGCAAAGGAAAAAGGCCAAGAAAATCGATCAGACTTACATGTGACTTCTCTATGGAAACCATGAAAGCCAGAAGGTCCTGGAGAGAGGTTCTTCAAAAACTAAAACACTATGGATG
>NW_026068363.1:236442-243142 GCF_014885135.2 Alexandromys fortis
AGGGAAATGGGAGGCGGGGAGGAGGCGGAAACTTTTTTTTTCTTATTCTCAATAAAAAAAATAAAAAAAAATAAAAAAATAAAGACAATGTATGGCTGATTGAAGTGGAAGGTTTTCATCAGGAGAAAGAGAAGTATAAACTCATGATGATGTAAAGAATATGACATTTGTGCCAGGGTTTTAGGCTTTCTCTAAAGATTACCATCAGTCACAACCCATCTCCAAAAAGGTCAAGGTGTTCCAGTCACAGGAAGGTGTCTTATTAGCTTAGCTTGGATAAGTAACTATTCACAACAAATTTTGGCCACTAAACACTTATCTCAGAAGATAAAAATATCTTCTGGTAGAAGTAATGACGGACATCCATTCAGAATAACTTTTGGAAGTATTTTTGATTGTAAAGTACATTTACCATATATTCACTCATTTAATGTTTTATTGATGTTTAAATGAGAATTACTCTTTTATTAATTTTCTATTCATTTGCTTACATATTGGATAATTTATGCATGAAGCTTTCATATAATACACGTGATAATAATAAATGATAGAACTATTAAAAAATAAAATAAATCTATTTTTGGAAATTGGTATGGACACTTCCCCAATTGCCTAAATCAGATATATTATACAATTGCGCTATTTCTGCTTTTGCAAATGCTGAAAGGACTTTATATCTCACTGCCGATATACTTGTTCAGCCACAGTCATCACCATTCTATTCATAATAACAAAGAAATGGAAGTATCTTAGTTTTCCTTCAACTACTTAGTGAATGATGAAAATGTGGCATGATTATACAATTTTATTCAGCTATAAAAATAAAATCTACAAATAAATAGATAAAACTGGAAAATACTATGCTTAGTGGGGGTCAACAGGATCCAGAAAGAGAAATGTCTTATGTTTCCCCTTATTTGTGCATCCTAAATCCAAATCTCCTTGCTTTGAATTAACACCCTTGAATAACCATAAAATCAGAAAAGCAGAAAAGGAGCATTGTAGAAAGAGGAGATGTTGCTTTAGAGAGAGAAATAGCAGGACATGGATGCTACAAAGGGAAAAAATGCAAGTGGCAGGGCTTGACTACAAAAGGTGAAGGGAGTAATTTGTAGAAAGAGGGAGTAGGAGGGAGGAATACATACTGAGAGAGAAAGGACATGGAGAGGAATGCACAGGGAGAGGGCAAGGTCATTAAGTTACATTAAGGATGTTTGGGAAAGTACAGCAAAACATATCAGTTTATATCCTTACTTTAAAATACATATCAATGATCTGGAAGCTGCCTCCCTGTGGGATAGTCCTCATAAATTCAATATATAATGTACAAGGGTAACATGTTATCAATTGTCCTACTCAGATAAAAAGGTTGAAAACTACACAAAAGGCATAGCAAGCCATCCCTAACAGTGCCATAGAGGCACATGCATCTTGGGGACAGCCAACACTTATCAAATTGGACCTAAAATCTGCCAGACTGTAGGAAACTCATGCATTGTACTTTAAACTGATCCAAGAACCCGTGGCCAGACACTTCATGGGTCCTAGAGGCAAAACTGCCATTATCTGCCATGACACTAAAGTTTTTGTTTTGGTTTTTAATTGAGTATTTACATGGCCTTCATAATACAGTAAATCTGGATTCACTGGGGGTAATTGAAAGTGCTCCTTATACTTCAATTTTTATTGATAACTTGAGAAATATTGACTGTACTTCTTCCTTTAAAATCTGTTAAAATTCTGGGGTGGACCCAACTGGATCCAAGGTTTTGATAGTTGTAAAAACTTTGGTGAAGTTTCAATTTTCTTATTTTGAAATGCCTGTTTTACTGGTGGAACCATTCTTGGTTTAATTTCTGTGATTCAGATATATCTAGAACTTTATTCATTTCAGGTAGCCACTATAGAAATTTTATGTTGATTTTTGGACTTCATCTCTGTTGCCTACTCCCTTGCTGGCTAAGCGTAAATTTTCTAATTTACTGTGAATAGACAGAACTCTGTCTGTAGAAAGAAAGCTTAATATTCATTCACCTGTTTCATCTTGGTTAGTGATACCATTGTTTCAATAAATACAGTCTTACAGAAAAGAACACTTTAAAATTTAAATCATAAAGCTAAATTTTCAAAACCAGAATTTATTTGCTTGGAATATCCTGGGCACAATACGAGGCATCAGCAAGCTTCACTGTGTATCTGTCCCAGGTGTACTGAGAGGGAATTTCCCTCCTACTCTTTCTCCCCTCAAACTTATCAGTTCCATGGGGGTCCTATTTACTATGCCTCTTTGCTAAAGAGTGGCAGCACAAGCCTTTGCTCTGGTTCTCAACCCTGAGACATAACCTTGCACCCACTCATTCAGAGCCCAAGCTTCTACTATCCCTACTCCCAGTGGAATTGGGGGCTGGCTGAATTTCCTACCAGGTTAACTGTGAAAGAGTGTCACTTACTGAGGAAGGAGGTCTTGGAGTGCCACATGGGCAATGACCAGTTCCAAGTCTGGTTTCATAATTTTCAGTTATGCATATAATCTTGAGAAGAAGTCTTCTCCAACTGTAGGTGAGAGACACCAAGATATATAACTGGAGTGCTGGTAGTTGTTTAGGAAGTTGGCAAGGTTATTCTCTGGCATGGACAAAGAATTGAATGACTGAAATATAAACCAAGTTGTCGAGAAGAGGAAAGTAATAACTTTGTTCATTCAGAATGGTAGAAGACCCATGTCCCTATGCATTGCAATACTCCCAGTGGAGGTGAGGGCCTATTGAATTTCTCACCAGGTAATCGTGGAGGAGTGTCACTTTTTCTGGAAGGATACCATGGAGTGCCACATGAGTAATGGCCATTTTCAGGTCATTTTCTTGAGGTTTTGGTCAGGTATCCTACCTTGAGGAGAGGTCATCTCCAATTCTAAAGGAGAGACCCCAAGGCATGACCTATACCTGAAGGTGCTGGTAGTTGGTTAGGGATTTGCCAAAGTCGTTCTCCATCATGGACAAAGAATCAAGTGACTGAGAAAAAACAGTCCAAGTTGTGGGGAAGAGGAAAGTAATCCAGACTGGAGAAGACCAAGATTCTATTAAACAAATGCTGGCTTGGGTACTTTACAGGGCCCCTGAACATCCCCCTGCTTTATTGATTCTGTGTTGACACCTGCCCCTGTGACTTCTAGCTCTTTCCCTGTGCAGAGTTTCCTAGGAAGAAAAAGTGATAGTCTCAGGAAGCTGCTTTTCCTTTCCTTACCTACCCTTGTTCCTTTAAGCCTGCTTCTATTCCTTCCCTGTAGAATCAGTTTTATCTCCAAATACTTCTCAAGGACATGTTTATGCCCACTAGGGGAAAATGATAGGATAATTTTGAGAGGACAGTGCTGTTGGGAAGACCAAGTCATTCAGAAATCACTACTTCTTTGCCTGTATTTCCACATGTAGTGATGTCATGAGGAGCATTTCCCAGAGCTACACTGTAGTCTACTTCCTACTTCTCAGTCCCATGAGCAACATGAGTAGTGAACTCACAACTCTTGTTTCTACTTCCTCCTTTATCCAAATGGATTAATTATTTAAGAGAAATATTTCCAGCATCAAAATAATTTAATAATTTTATAGACAATGGAATTTCCTACTTTGTGGAAAAACTCAGAAATTAAATCCTTTCACTTTCACAATCTAATCTCATAATACTATTTCTCATAGGGCTATGTTTCTCATTGTTTACTAAATTTTGTAGACAATTAGAAAAGTTTTTATATTCACAAACCTCAATTGTATGTTCTGATTTAATTGTTAGCCTTAACACTCATTTCCAAATTTTGTATGTACAAAACATTAATCTCAAACTAAAGTGGATTTTATATAATATGTACAATAGAATTTAATAAAAAGCATATCTTGGTACTTGAAAACAAAAGTGAAAGGAAAATTTTAAAATGCAAAAGTATTAAACTTGCAATCTATTCACAGTTTAGCAGTGTAAAAGAATTTATAGGCGGCCGACGGACCGACACAGCTGGCGGCAGGCGACGCAGGTGGCGGTGGCAGGGACCAGCGGGTACTGGCACAGCGGCAGGAGACGCAGGTGGCAGGGACCAGCGTGCAACACTGAGAGCAGATCGCCCCAGGACAATTAAATCAAAGAGGTAGGCCATTGGTTGGCGAGGTCCCTGGCAAATTGGGAACCTGGTTCTTTTCCTGAAGTTCCATCTGAGGGGTGAAAGGGATCTTGGCCCCCGGCAGGAGCCAGGAAACAGAACGAGGGCATTTTGCAAGTGGAGCCTCTGGCCAACAGAGAAACCGGATCCGGTTTTAAAAGACCGATTAGATAGCTTAGATAGGAGGAGATGGGCAGGCGCCGAGGCAAAAATTCACCCAATAATCTGAAAAACAACATGAAAGCACCAGAACCCAATGATCTTACAACAGAAGGACTTGAACACCCTAACACAGAAGAAGTGGAAAAAATTGACTTTATGAAAGCAATAGAGTCCCTTAAACAATGTGTAAAAAACACCTTTATAGAAATGGATGAGAAGTATAACAAAAAGTTTGAAGAATTGAGGAAATACGTTCATGAGACCTGGGAAACCAAGAAAAAATGAACAAACAGGTAATGGAAACAGTTCAAGAATTGAAAACTGAAATGGAAGCAAGGAAGAAAACACAAACTGAGGACCAGCTGGATATGGAAACTCTAGATCAACAAGCAGAGCCTACAGAAACAAGCATAATCAATAGAATACAAGAAAAAGAAGAAAGAATCTCAGATTCTGAAGACACCATAGAGAAAATAAAAGCACTGATCAAAGAAAACAGCAAAGCCAACAAATTCTCATCACAAAACATTCAGGAAATATGGGGCACAATAAAAAGACCACACCTGAGAATAATAGGAATAGAAGAAAGGGAAGAATCACAGCTCAAAGGCCCAGAAAATATATTTAACAAAATTATGGAAGAAAACTTTCCCAACATCAATAAAGATATTCCTTTGAATATCCAAGAAGCATACAGAACAACAAAAGACTGGATCGAAGAAAAATATGCCCTCGCCATATAATAATCAAAACACAAAATATACAGGTTAAAGAAAGAATTTTAAGAGATGCAAAGGAAAAAGGCCAAGAAAATCGATCAGACTTACATGTGACTTCTCTATGGAAACCATGAAAGCCAGAAGGTCCTGGAGAGAGGTTCTTCAAAAACTAAAACACTATGGATGCAAACACAAACTTCTATACCCAGCCAAGCTAGTATTCACTATCAATGGAGAAAACAAAAAATTCCAGGATAAGAACAAACTTAAACAATATGTAGCCACAAATCCAGCGCTACGGAAAGTAATAGAAGGAAAATCACAACCCAAGGAATCCAAAATTGCCAACAATGACTACAATAACTCAGACATCTAGCTACCCTTCACCAGCACAACTCAAAGAAGGGAGACACACAAACTCTACTAGCAAAAACAATAAAAATAACTGGAGTAAACTACCACTGTTCATTAATATCACTTAATATTAATGGTCACAAATCAACTATAAAAAAGGTACAAACAAAGAAATTGGATACGAAAACAGGATCCAACATTCTGCTATTTGCAAGAAACACATCTCAACCACAAAAACAGGCATCTACTCAGAGTAAAAGGTTGGAGAAAAGGTCTTTCAAGCAAATGGTCGTAGGAAGAAAGCAGGTGTGGCCATAATAATTTCCAACAAAACTGACTTCAAACTAAAATCAATCAGAAGAGATCAAGATGGACACTTTATACTCATAACAGGAACATTCATCAGGATGACATCTCAATCCTGAATATCTATGCCCCTAATATAAAAGCACCCACTTATGTAAAAGAAATATTACTAGAACTCAAGGCAGACATCAAACCACACACACTATTAGTAGGAGACTTCAACACACCTCTCTCTCCAATAGATAGGTCGACAGACAGAAACCTAATAGAGAATTAAGAGAATTATTGGAGGTAATGAAGCAAGTGGACTTAACAGACATCTATAGAACACTCCACCCAAATAGGAAAGATTACTTCTCTGCAGCTCATGGAACCTTCTCAAAAATTGACCACATACTCAGAAACAAAGGAAAGCTCCACAGATACAAAAGAATATCAGTGTTCACCTGTGTCTTATCAGATCACCACGGATTAAAGTTAGAAGGCAACAACAATGCTACCCACAGAAAGCTGAAAAACTCATGGAAACTGAAAATCAACTACTGAACCACAACTGTGTCAAGGAAGAAAGGGGTACACTCATCCATTGCTGTTGGGAATGCAAACTTGTGCAATCACTCTGGAAAGCAATGTGGTGGTTTCTCAGGAAATTCGGGTTCAACCTACCCATGGACCCAGCAATACCACTCTTGCGAATATACCCAAGAATGGCCTTATCATACAACAAAAGTATATGCTCTACTATGTTTATAGCAGCATTGTTTGTAATACCCAGAACCTGGAAACAACCTAGATGCCCTTCAATTGAAGAATGGATGAAGAAAGTATAGAATATATACATATTAGAGTACTACTCAGCAGTGAAAAACAAGGACTTCTTGAAGTTTGCAGGCACATGGATGGAAATAGAAAACACTATCCTGAGTGAGGTAAGCCAGACCCAAAAAGAGGAACATGGGATGTACTCACTCATATTTGGTTTCTAGCCATAAATAAAGGACATTGAGCC
>NW_026068363.1:248815-249413 GCF_014885135.2 Alexandromys fortis
GGATCCAACATTCTGCTGTTTGCAAGAAACACATCTCAACCACAAAGACAGGCATCTACTCAGAGTAAAAGGTTGGGAAAAGGTCTTTCAAGCAAATGATCCTAAGAACAAAGCAGGTGTGGCCATACTAATTTCCAACAAAACTGACTTCAAACTAAAATCAATCAGAAGAGATCGAGATGGATACTTTATACTAATAACAGGAACAATTCATCAGGATGATATCTCAATCCTGAATATCTATGTGCCTAATATGAAAGCACCCACATATATAAAAGAAATATTTCTAGAACTGAAGGCAGACATCAAACCACACACACTATTATTAGGAGACTTCAACACACCTCTCTCTCCAATAGACAGGTCGACAGACAGAAACCTAATAGAGAATTAAGAGAATTATTGGAGGTAATGAAGCAAATGGACTTAACAGACATCTATAGAACACACGACCCAAATAGGAAAGAATACATCTCTGCAGCACAAGGAACCTTCTCAAAATTGACCATATACTCGAATACAAAGGAAACCTCCAGAGATACAAAAGAATATCAGTGTCCACCTGTGTCTTATCAGATCACCACGGATTAAAGTTAGA
>NW_026068364.1:0-4526 GCF_014885135.2 Alexandromys fortis
AAATGCAACAGGTCCTGCTTTTGCTCCCAGTCTCCAGCTCTGGGATTAAAGTGTGGGTCACCATGGCTTGTTGATTAAATACTTTAAACCGTTTCTCTAATATTCTCATTTCGTCTTGAATTTGATGGAAAACTGAGACATACAGGATGTTTTTAGCCAGTTATTTTAAAACTAAGAGTCGTTTGGAAGGTGCCCCTATTCAGTAATCATCAGAGGAGTGGGGCCTGGCAGTGGAGAGCTGGGGAGGGGGAACTGCATGGAGTGAAAGGGTTGAAAGAGAGGTAGTTTCTCTGATAAACTTCACAACCAGAGTTTCTGGTTGGGTGACAATGATCCAGGATCTGTAGATCAGGATTGAAGACCTGACTGTTCTCAAATGCTGCAAGAGGCTGATCACTCAATCCAATCACAGCTCATTGAATCAGACCCACCTACCTGGGGTCTGACTCCTGGTGCATGCAAAGAGCTTTTAAATTATATGTACTTATTTCTGAACAGAGAGCAGCAAATTACTTCAAAAACTTGATGTATACTCAGAAAGCCAAGAAACAGGGAAGGATCCATGAAGGACCATTGTGCTTATATATGTAGAGCCAAAACTGTGCCCCAAAAAAAACGAACAGACAGAAGGCTAAAATCAATAAAATACAAATAGAGAAAAATTCAAAGAATCAATGAAAAAATACTTGGTTCTTTGGAGATCAAGTGGATACAACCCGGAAAGAAAGAAGTCAAAGAGTCATCCTTTGTAGATGACAGTTCATATGTGTAGGTCACCCTAAAAATTCCATCTGAGAACTCCTACAGCTCATAAACACTATCAGCAAAGGGGCTGGATTCAAGATTAACTTAAAAAAAAAAACTCAGCGTCCTACATACAAAGGACAAACAGACCGAGAAAGTAATCATGGAAACAACACCTTTCACGATAGCCTAAAAGAATACAAAATATCTCGGGGCCACTCTAACCAAGGAAGTGAAAGGTATATATTACAAAATGTTTACGTTTTTGATGAAAGATATTGAAGAAGATATCAGAAGTTGGGAAGATCCCTCCCCCAAGCTCACTTGGATTACGACCGTAAAAATGTCCATCCTATCAAAAGCAAATTTACAGATTTGATGTGATCCCCATAAAAATTTCAACACAGTTCTTGAAAGCCCATGCAAGGACAATCCTCTAATTTTTTTTTTCAAGACAGGGTTTCCCTGTGGTTTTGGAGCCTGTCCTGGAACAAGCTCTTGTAGACCAGGCTGGTCTCGATATTATTCCTTTAAAACGGCGGCGGTGGGTGTGTGGACAAACACAGGATAGGCGAGACACGCGCAAAGGAAGAGACGAGACATGCGGCTCCCACGTGGGTGCGCTTTAATGGGGAAAGGGAAACACGTTAAGGGATGGGGTGTGCGAGACACACGAGGGGCCAGAGGGGAATGAGAGAGAGGGGGCAAGAGAGCGAGACCTCGTGGAAGCTCGCTTTTAAAGGGGGGCGCAAGGTTATCTGGGAGGAATGACCCGCACCTGGGCACGCCAGTGTGCCAAGGCGTTTGTACTCCAGGAGGAGTCTGGGAGCTGTAGTTTCCAAGGAATAACATTCCAACCTTTTTGGTTTATTAAAAAAATTAAATTGGGGGGGTCTTAAGGGGTAGGGAATGGGGGCGTAGCCCGGTCTCTCATGACTGCTCGAACTCACAGAGATCCGCCTTCCTTTGCCTCCCAAGTGCTGGGATTAAAGGCATGTGCCACCATCGCCCAGCCAACAACCCTCTATTTCATAATAAAAAATAAGAATCCAGGATAACTAAAACAATCCTGAATATAAAAGAACTGCTGGAAGTATCTCCGGCCCTGATTTCAATTTGTACTACAGACTCTAGTATAAAAAAATATGAAATTAGCATAAAAATTGATGTGTTGATCAATGGAACCAATTGCAGATTCATACATAAATACACATACCTCTGGACACCTGAATTTTTATAAAGAAGTCATAAATACATACTGGAAAAAAGTCATAATCTTCAGCAAATGGTGCTGATCTAACTGGACGTCAGCACATAGAAGAATTCAACCATAACTTGGAGCTAATGAAATTTAGTGACACACACAACAAAACTAGTCTGAAGTCTGAGAAAGGGAGCAGTCAGGAGTAGTGGGGTGGTTCACCCAGTTAGGAGAAGGTGAGAAAGGGTGGAAGGGAGCAACAAGAATGCACTCTGTGCTTGTGTGACATCATCCAAGAACTGATAGCGAAAACTGTTGCATGATATTTTGTTTGTGTTCTGAGAAGTAAAGCTTGCCTGGAGATCAGAGCATGGAGCTAGCCACTAGTTAACCACAGAGGGCAGCCAATTGTGGCACACACCTTTAATACCAGCACTTAGAGGAAGAAGCTGGAAAATCAGGAGTTCCAGGTCACTCTGGGATACAGGAGATTGAATCAGTCTAGAATTAGAGCTGGGTTGAGGTGGGTCACACCTTTGATCCCAGGACTTGGGATCTTATGGCTTTGATTCCAGCACATGGGAGGCTCACACCTTTAATCCCAGCACTAGGAAGGTGGAGACAGGAATATAAGGTTGGTAGAGACTGGATACCCTATTCAGTCTGAGGATTCATAGAGACAGGATCTCCCCCATTCAGTCTGAGGGTTTATAGAGATAGGATTGCCCCCATTTGTTCTTAGGATTCAATTTTGTAGAGCTAAGAAGGGACTATGGTTGCTACTCTTCTTCTCTGATCTTTCAGCTTTTACTCTAATATCTGGCTCTACGTTTTTATTGATTAAGACTAATTAGATTCACACTTCAAAACTTAAGAGCATGTTTGAAATGACCACTGACTGTTGTGGGACAATGGTCTGTATCCTGTCAATTATATTTTAAATAAATGCTAATTGGCCAGTAGCCAGGCAGGAAGTATAGGTGGGACAACCAGCCAGGAAACAGAGGTGGGTCGATGAGAACAGGAGAATCCTGGAATGAAAAAGCTGATTCTGCAGTCCCGACCCAGCCACAGAAAAAGCAAGATGTGACTGCCTCGCTGAACAAGATACTGAGCCACGCGGCTAGTATAGACAAGAATAATGGGCTAATATAAGTTATAAGAGTTGATAAGAAGCCTGAGCTAATGGGTCAATCAGTTTATAACTATTGTAGACCTCTGTGTGATTTTTTTTTGGGACTTAACGATTGTGGGAACCAGGCAGGACAGAAACCCTGACAACAACTGACTATATTCTTTTGTTGTTGTTTTGTTTACTCTTGTAGTGGTTATTTATTTATTCTTGTTTTTCATTCCAAAGTTTTCACTCCCCTCTTCACAGTTCCTCACCCCTTTCATTCTCCCACCACCCCATCCACCCCTCCTCTGTTGTTTCCCTTCTGATACAGTCAGGCATTCTGTGATATCAGTCAATCATAGTCTGTCAAGTTGCAGTGAGACTAAGCGCCTTCTCTTCAGCAGAGCTGGATGAAGCAATCTGGTAGAACCTATGGGTCCCAAGAGGAGGCAACACAGAGACACCTGCCTTTTCCCTTTTTATGAGTAATTTGTTCTATGGGTATAGGTATTTTGTGTGCATGTCTGTTTGTGCACCATGTGCATGCCTGGTGTCATCAGAGGCCAGGTGAGAGTGTGGAATTCCCTAGAACTGGAGCTACAGAGTGTTGTGAACCAGGAATCTAATCCAAGTTCTCAGGAGAGCAACAACTGCTTTTAAAAACCAAGCTGGTACCGCTGCTATGCTCGAAGGCCTGGCCTGAGCCATGGAGCCACCACTGCTGCTGCCACTAACCACTAACAAGGCCTGCTCTGCTGCCAGGGGAGGGGGAACGGGGGCTAGAGAGCAATGGACTGCGTTGCAACTCATTTTGAACTACCTAGTCAGAGATTTTCCGTTAAAGCAACATTAAATGTTATAAAATAGCAGACCTCAACT
The DNA here is from genome assembly GCF_014885135.2 of Alexandromys fortis. Taxonomy (NCBI): domain Eukaryota; kingdom Metazoa; phylum Chordata; class Mammalia; order Rodentia; family Cricetidae; genus Alexandromys; species Alexandromys fortis. The sequence continues at coordinate 3,942 of NW_026068364.1, forward strand.
GTAGTGTTAGGAGTGGCGGGGCTGCGTCCCCAGCACCCGGCCGCCCGCATGGCTAGTTTATGCCCGAAATAATTACACGGAAACTGTATTCTTTTAAACACTGCCTGGCCTGGCTAGTTCCAGTTTCTTATTGGCTAGCTCTTACATATTGTTCTAACCCATTTCTAATATTCTGTGTAGTCCACGAGGTGGCTTACCAGGGAGGATCTTAACCTGAGTCTGTCTGGAGTGGGAGAACCATGGCGACTCCTTGACTCAGCTTTTTTCTCCCAGCATTCTCTCTGTTAACTCCACCCACCTATGTTCTAACCAATAAAATGGGCCAAGGCAGTTTCTTTATTATAATTAACCAATGTCCTTCCTCCATCATTTCCCCTTTTTCTGTTTAAACAAAAAAAGGAAGGCTTTAAATTAACATTGCAAAATTTCATATAACCAAACAGTTATCAAGCAAGAATTACAGTTATAATATTTATATCTATTTTATCTTTTATCATAACTAAGGAAAACTATAACTATCCATTTATTCTTCAACTCCATCAAAGACTCCAGAAGGATATAATATTACCTAAGCAAATAAGAAAT
>NW_026068364.1:5390-89564 GCF_014885135.2 Alexandromys fortis
GTCCTTAATTAGGTCTTTCATGGTATAACCTGTGTGCCAGGGTCATCTCAGTTGGCAGTTGAGCGAAGCAATTTTTTGAGGGTGTTCATAGCAACCTTTCAGGAGGGCATGGTCTATCATACCATATCGGAATAGATGCAATCCACAGGGTCACATCCTCTGTGAAAACAAAAGGCCCTTTCCAAAGCATCATGTCCTTAAACCCAAATTCTGAAATCGTAATACCCTTATATCCATTCTGGTTTAGCTTGGCAGCCCATGTAATGAAATGTCTCTCTGTACTTAGCTCCTTCAAAGTCAAAAATTTTAAAGAAAACATAATAATACAAAGAATCCAGATTTTCTGTGAATTTTCCATTTTTACGTGGCTTTTTTAAAATTTCTTTTAATCTATAACTATCTGTACTCTGTCTCTTTAAAGACTTTACCCTTTTTTTTAACATTAACTTTATTCTTTATATTCTTTTTTCTTCTCTCTCTCAAGCCTACGTACATTCATCCAACAGTGTCTGAATCTGTTTTATTGTAATTTTTTTTTATTCCCCAGGAGCACTTTGTTTTGCTCCTTTAAATCATTAAGCGCTTAAGAATCTAAGCTGTGACATTCCTAGGTCAAAAACAGGTACTGCATGCTGGCCCCGCCCAGTCCAACATGGCAGAGCCGCTTGTGTCTCTGATCCTTGCACATTGTACCATTAGCATGGCGGAGCTGCTTGTGCCTCTGAGCTGTGGCACACAATGTCCCCCTTTTAGGCACACAGCAGTCTAGTTGCCATCAAACAAATCGTAGCACTTTAATCCAAATGCTCCATTCAAAGACTCTGTCTCCTGCAGGAGCCAGACAGAGATCGCAATGGTGGCACAGCCCAGAGCCGGCATTTTAAAACAGCCAGTTTTTTCCTGCTGCTGAGCCAGGAAAATTTCAAAATGGAGGACGTACCATTTTGTGCTAGCCCTGGGGCCGCCAGGTAGGAGCGGCATTCAGCACTTTAATTCTGAGACTGAGCGTGCAGCATAGAAATTCTTTTCATCCAAGTTACATCCAAATCTGACACGTATAGCACTGCACAGTTCTAATCCTCCATGCTCTTCCGCCTGCCTAAGCCTGATTTGGCCATCTGCCCAGGTGCAGGCGGGGAGCACTGAGCCATCAGCACAGTCTCAGAGCATTCTCCTTCCTATCCCAAGTGGGAACACAAATATCCAGTCCCATAAAAGCCATTGAAATGCTTTAAAGCCAGAGTTCACGCTGGCAGCATAGCCCCAAGAAGCTGTGCTTTAAAATGAAGCAGCTTTTTTTCTGCTGCTGTTGCTGAATCAGGAAATCTCTCTATGGCACGCCACCAACAAAGAGCAAAACTCTGCGTTAAACTGTTGTTTCTCTGTTTAAAATGAAGCTCTCTCAGGTTTTTAAGTGGATTTAGCCCATCACATCTGGGCACCACTATGTAGTAATAAGAGCGGTGGGGCTGGGTCCCCGGCACCCCGCATGGCTAGCTTATGCCCCGAAATAATTACACGGAAACTGTATTCTTTTAAACACTGCCTGGCCTGTTATATCTAGCCTCTTCTTGGCTAACTCTCTATCAGGGAGGATCTTAACCTGTGTCTGTCTGGAGTGGGAGAATAATGGTGACTCCTTGACTCAGCTTCTTTCTCCCAGCATTCTCTCTGTTTACTCCACCCACCTATGTTCTAACCAATAAAATGGGCCAAGGCAGTTTCTTTATTATAATTAACCAATGTCCTTCCTCCATCACTCAACTTACCCAGGAAGTTGTAAACCCTCCCTAATCCTTAGCCTTTATGTGGTTCTGAGTTCCTTCCAAACCCAGCCATCAGCAGGAAGAGATGTGGATCATTTCAGTTGATTCCCAATTTTATTTCCAGGTGCTGTTCATTCCCAGCACTGTGATGTGCTGTCTGATCTGAGCGGTTGTCTCCTGATGTCCTTAGAGTATTTTGCAGAGAATCTTCACACCACAGAATTTCTGGGTCAGGACCAGCAATATGCAACACAACTTTTCTCAGTGGAGGATCTGTGACTACTGAAAATGAGGAATTTTTAACTTAAAGTTATATAGGTTGGGTAGTGGCAGAATACACCTTCAACACCAGCACTCAGGAGGCAGATGCGAGCAGATCTCTGAGCTTGAGGCCAGCCTGGTGTATAGAGTAAGTTCCAGACAGTTAGTACTACACAGAGAAACCCTGTCTCACCACCCCAATTATAAAATAATTATTAGTCACTATAGTTATATGTAACACAGGCATAGATCACACTAGGCAAGGAAGGCATAGTGGTAGCAGACTGTGGTCGTATGAGTGTAAGGTTTCTTGCTCTTAGTGGATCTGGAAACTGAAATATTCTTGTAATCAGTTTGCTATTCCTTTTCCAGTCCAAACTATAGTCCATGGGACGATCCCACTCACATTTAGGGTGATTCTTTGCCCCACAGCTAAACCTCTGGAAATACCCTCAGTCATGACCAGAGGTGTGTCCTCTAGGTGGTTCTAAATCCAGTGAAATGAATAAAGGTGAACCATCATATTAATGCAACTTTTAAGGGCTGATACTTTGCTGCCTGGTGAAAATGATCATATCTTTCAGAGGCATCATCTTGTGGTGTCTGAAAGATAGCAGAAAAACAGCAAGTGTTCAGTATTTCATCAGAACACTAATCCCATTAAAGAGGGGCTAATTCACATGGTTTAGTAATCTTTTGAAAAGTCCCATTTCTTGATTCCAGAATTGAAAGGCCATCATCTCTAAATAACAGCAGTCTTCAGTATTTCTTACAGGTATTACATTTGCCAAATGTCCTTTGATATGGTTTTGTACGACAAAAAAACATAAACTTTGAATTTTCTTTGCCACTTTATCTTGAAAAGATTTTAAAATTACGTGTTTATGTGTGAATATGCACATGTGAAGACTGGAGATATCAGAGCTCCCTGGAGCCAGAGACAGACAGTACTTGTGAGCCACTTGACATAAGTACTGGGAACCGAACCTCTGTCCTTTGAAACTGAAAAACATTCTTTTAACCACTGAGCCATTTCTTCAGCTCCCTCTAACTGCCCATTTTCATATTTAGTACACCTAGATAACAGCACACAGGACAACAGATCTTAGTTACAAATGACTTTAAAGCAATCAAAGCAGCAGCAACAAAAACATTCTAGGAAAATAACTAGGTAGAATAGCTCCAATCACAGTAATACCAAGAGACCAGCTTTGTAATTTTTCACTTTTAATAAAATTCACACACATTTGAAATCAGATATAGAAAATGATAAACTCCAGAGACTAAGAGGTAGATTATAGTCCATTTTAATCTTTTATTTTGGCCCCTTTTTAAAAATGTGTAATTTCTTTGATCACTTGGATATTATTAAAATGTTATAAAAATATCACCAGTATAGGGTTTAGTGTTTTGCTAATAAGAAGTGCAGCACAAGCCGGGCGATGGTGGCGCACGCCTTTAATCCCAGCACTCGGGAGGCAGAGGCAGGCAGATCTATGTGAGTTCGAGACCAGCCTGGTCTACAGAGCTAGTTCCAGGACAGGCTCCAAAACCACAGAGAAACCCTGTCTCGAAAAACCAAAAAAATAAAAAATAAAAAAAAGTGCAGCACACCCTTCTGCTCACTAGATGCCTGTGATTACAATCACATCCAGCACACACTGCCGCAGAGAGAAAAGCACCATTTTACAAACGCCTGAAGTCAGGGTCTGCATCACAGATGACTCATTTTTTTTTTTTTTTTGAGATGGGATCTTCCTAGGTTTCCTCAGGCTGCTTCAAACTCATAGACTCAAGCAATCCTCATGCTTCAGGGTCCTCAGTAGCTACGACCACATGTATGAACCACTATGCATGGCTCTCAAACAATTTTTTTTAAAGTGTTGAACAGGTCTGAATACTTTCCTCCTGTTACACAAAATTTAACCACGGCATTTAGTTGATTGTAGATTTTCTCCCATATTCATTATTTTTATTATATCTCTCAAGCACGTATTCTCTGAAGAGCTTTGGTTTAAGGCTTTTTACACATGCAAATTTACTTTAAGAGTCCTCATCCATATGAATTTTATAATGATTGGTAAGGGATGACCTATGGTTGAAAAGTTTCCCACATGTATTACATTCATAGGGTTTCTCTCCTGTATGGATTCGCTGATGTGCAATACGCGAAGAGCTCTGCCTAAAGGTTTTCCCACATGTGTTACACTTAAAGGGTTTCTCACCAGTATGAATCCTTCGGTGCTGAATAAGAGCTGAACTTTGACCAAATGACATCCCACATTCCTGGCATCGGTACGGCTTCTCCCCGGTATGAATTCGCTGATGGTTACTGAGGGAAGAATTGCACCTGAATGTCTTCCCACACTCATTACATTTATAAGGTCTCTCTCCAGTGTGCATTCTCTGATGCTGGATGAGAGCTGAACTCTGTCTGAAGGCTTTCCCACAGACTTTACATTTACATGGTTTCTCTCCAGTGTGAATTCTCTCATGAATAATAAGAGTAGAATGGGAACTTAAGGCTTTGCCACATTCATTACAATTATAAAACTTCTCCCCAGTGTGAATTATTCGGTGTCTGTTGAGTCTTGAGATAGAAGTGAAGCCTTTTCCGCATTCATTACACCTGTAGGGCCTTTCTCCAGTGTGAATTCTTTCATGTTGAATAAGTGAAGCGCTCTGACTGAAGGCTCTGCCACATTCGCTACATTTGAAAGGTTTCTCTCCGGTGTGGATTCTCTGGTGATAGCGAAGGGAGGAGCTAGACTTAAAGGTGTTGCCACACTCGTTACACAAGTAGGTCTTCTTTCTGGAATGGATTCTCTGGCCAGGAAGGGATGCGCCAGATGACTTCCTACCTGGATTATATTTAAAAGGGTTATCTCCAGCATGGACTTTCTGGTGTATAAAAAGACCTGACCTTCGACCAAAGGATTTACCACATTCCTTACACCTGTAGGATTTCTCTACAGTGTGGGTTCTTAGGTGTTTATAAAGGGATGTACTGAGAGTGAAGGCTTTGCCACATTCTTTACATACATAAGGCTTCTCTCCAGTATGAGTTATTTGATGTTGGATAAGGGCTGAACTTTGGCTAAAGGCTTTTGAGCATTCTTTACATTTAAATAATTTCTCTCCACTGTGGTTTTTCTCATGTTTACGAAGAGATGAGGTGTTGATGAAAGTTTTCTCACACATACTACATTTATAGCGTTTATCTGATGTGGTTGTTGGGTGATTAGATATACATGATGCTATCTGCTTGAAAGTGTCTTGTTTTTCACATTCTGGTGACTTTTTTTCTCCATGTGACTTTGGACTAAATTCATTGTTTTTTCGGCTTCTTTCTATAGTCAAAGCATTCTTATCCTGCTTTTCCTCTAATTTCCCTTCATATATGAAAGGATTTTCTGACTTCAAGTTCAAAGTTTCATTTCTTTTAGATGTTTTCAGAATCAGTTCCTGAAATGAAGAGTCTTGTGTTTGAGTTGACTTGGTGGTTCTATGACTGTGCTTCAATTCTAGAAAGGGAAAAAGAAACCAAAGATTTTTTTTGTGTGTGATATAAAATTTGACTACTGAGACAAGATATGTAGATTGAATAGGTACTAATGTTATTTAAGTAGTCTTGGCATGCGGTTAATAATATTGAGGGTGGAATAGAAGAGTTAGTAGAGAAACATGACTGATGGGAACAGTAGTAGAGTGAAGAAAAAGAATAAAGCAGACACACTTCAAGAGGGTGATTAAATGGGACAAAGAACTGGAAAATGCACTGTCAGAATCTGAGAGCAAATAATAGTCACCTACATTGTTCTCTGCTAAATGTGCCTTCTTTTGTTTCCTGCCAACAATATCTTTCAGATTCTGTTCAAAAGTTTATTGTGAGAATCCTTTCTTGACTCAGAATATCCACAGTTTATCCCTCCAGCCAGATCCCCGAGACATAACCTCAATCTATAGCCCTGGTGTCCTTGAACTCATGGCTCCTTGCTTTAGTCTCTTGAGTGCTGACATTACATGACCACTTCTGTATCTCTCTACACAAAACAACGAGATCAGCATGTTCTGTCTCTCACAACCTTCTTGACGGCATGTGTGTGTCTGTTTTGTTTTGAGATGGAGTCTTACTATACAGCCCACGTTGGTAAATTAGGCTAGCTTCAAATGTGTAGCAATCCTTTTGCCTCTGCCTTCCTTGTGCTAAGATTATAGGCATGTGCCACCACATTTGGCTTGTTTAGTAAGTCTTTTTTAGTTATACCTACACAATTTGAAGAATGTCAAACAGTCTTGATTAAACATGAATTTCATATATATTAGTCATAAGCCCTCATAGCACCTGTCTTCCCAAACAGAACACAGATGATTGAGATTTCTGAATCAGTTTACACAAAGGACATTAAATTAATTCTATAGAGAAGCCACAAGGTCAAGAACTGTTAAGTTGAAAAGGGAGCCTCATCCATGCATCAAGCAAGAGAAGTGTTATGGTTTGAGTCTGAAGTGTCAACTAAAGACTCATGTATTAAAAGCCTCACTACTAGTTGACTGGCTTAGGGTAGTAACTGGATCATCAGTGGATTCCTAACCCAGCGGGATTACAGAAAGGTGGTGGAAGTCAGGAAGTGGGGCCTTGTTGGAGGAATGGGTCACTAGGGGATTATTTTGTATATCTTGTCCCTACTCTCCCCCAACTACTGGACTGCCATGTTCATGCATCACCCACATGATGCTCTGCCTCACCACAGGCTCAGAAGCAAGGTAGCCAAGTAGTCATGGATTAAAATCTCTAAAGTCGTGAGACAAAATAATTCATTCCCCTTTTAAATGAAAATGGTTTCTCTCTAGTAGTTGTCAGAGCAATGGAAAGTCTAACACACTGCCTCGGGCCTTCTTGTGAAGAAAGGCTGTAGTTCTGAGCCTTGTTTACTAGAGTTCTGAGCACAGCACTACAGCACTGTAGTGTATCTTCCCCGCTGATAAAGCAGGGTGGTGTGAGTAAGAATGCCCCCATAGGCTCATACATTTGAATGTTTAGTCACCAGGGAGTGGAACTGTTTGAGAGGATTAGGAGGTGTGGTCTTTTGGAGGAAGTGTGTCACTAGGAGTGGGCTTTGAGGTTTCAAAAGCCCATGCTAGGCTCAGTTTGTCTCCATGTATGCATGCATTTGTCTCTCTTCCTCATGTCTATGGATCAGGACATAGAATTCTCAGCTACTGTTCTACTACCAAGACTAACTGTGTGCTGCCATGCTCCCTGCCGTGACAATAATAGCCTAAGCCTCTGAAACTGTAAAGTAGCCCTAACTAAATGTTTTCCTTTATGAGAGCTGCCGTGGTATGGTGTCTCTTCACAGCAATAGAGCAGGGACTAAGACAGGCACCAGGGGGATGGCATTTTGTTTCCTATGCATTACTGCCTCTACTATGGTCTTCCAACTAGTTTCCTATCTTTGAGTCTTGCCCTCTGACAACTCAGTCACCACACTGCAAACAAGTAATCCTGCCTAAGGCCATATCTTCCTGTGCTATAGGTTCCTAAAGATCTGCTAGAATGCTAGTGATTCATAGATGAGGTCCAGGTTCGTCCCCATAGTGAAAGGAACTTATTTATTTATTTATTTATTAAAGATTTCTGTCTCTTCCCCACCACCGCCTCCCCTTTCCCTCCCCCAACCAAGTCCCCCTCCCTTGTCAGCCCAAAGAGCAATCAGGGTTCCCTGCCCTGTGGGAAGTCCAAGGACCACCCACCTCCATCCAGGTCTAGTAAGGTGAGCATCCAAACTGCCTAGGTGAAAGGAACTTTTGTCTACATCTGTAGGGATGAAGTAGCTGGGACTGAGATGAAGGACTAACATAATACTAAGGAGGAAAGAGGACAATTAAGATGTCTAGGTTTCCAGACTGAAAATGAATTATGGCACCAATTACCAAGATGGATGCCAAGTCCTAGGGAGTCTTTTTCAGGCATGTCTGTGACAGCTATGGGGCTTCAGAAGAAAACACAAGGAGGCACTGAAATAGCTGTCTATTATTTAGCGATCTGGGGAAAGGTCAGAGCTGAAGCTAGGCATGTAGGAGTCGTCGGCATACAGATTCTATTGAAAGTCAAAGAACTGAAAGAAACACCAGATTCTTTGAACATATAAGAACAAAACTGGGAGAGGATGGTGTTCTGGAAGCCAGAGAGGAGTAAGAAATCAGTTGTGGAGAATACCCTGAAGACTGGGCTTGGGGTTTGGTTGCTGTGCTTGATAGTTATTGCAACTTGACATAAGCTAAAGTCATCAGGGAAGATGGAATCTCAATAAAGAAAATAAGAAAATGCTTACATAAGAATGGGCTGTAGGAAAGCCTATAGGGTATTTTCTTAATCAGTGATTAATGGGGGAGGGTCCATCCTTGCTGGTCACCCTGGGTTCTATAAGAAAGCAGGCTGAGCTAGCCATGAGGAGCAAACCAGTGAGTAGCACTCCTCTGTGGCCTCTGCATCAGCTCCCACCTCCAGGTTCCTACCCTGCTTGAGTTCCTGCCCTGACTTCCTCTGATATGAACTGTGATGCCATATAAACCAAATAAACCCTTTCCACCCCGCATTGCTTTGGCCACTGTGTTCCATCACAGCAACAGTAACCTTAACTTAGACAGCTGGAAAAGGTTTGTTATACAAGCATGAAGACCTTAGTCAATCCCCCAGAATCAATTAAAAAAAAAAAAAAGCTGAGTACAGTGAATTTGTAATTCCAGTGCTGGAGTTACTGATACAGGAGGATCCCTGGACTTGCTCGTCAGCTGCTCTAGCCACACTGGCAAGTTTCAAGTTCAGTGAGAAATTGTCTCAAAAGAAGATGGGGAGCGACTGAAGGAAATATCTGAGGCTCCCTTCTGACACCCATGTACAGATATACAAAATGAGCAGGAACACACACATATCCCCAAGGACTGAAACTTCTGACTACAGTCGATGGAGGTAGCACGGGATTTAAGAACCATTCTTTTATGAGCACAGTACACAAGAAAGAACTGGAGGACTAAGGAAATAAGGAAAGATGAAAAAACAAGAAGAAATGGAAAGCATGTGTGAAGCCTGACTCCAAGGAGAATAAGAACAGGAGACTGGGAATTTTGCTTATAATGGAAGTAATCATAGCTACAAGGGCCTACATCAAGTCTATTGTACCCATTTCAATTCCCAAGTGCCAAGGTCTTAGCTCTCAATTCAGTCTTAGATTGTTCTTTACAATCTACTCAGAACTGTGGCCATCACTACAAACTGAGAAAACACAGGTCTCTACCCTGTCTCAGAGGAAGCAGGGCCATGCCAAACATGGCCTTTCAACCTCCAGAATTGAGACAATGAATTCTAATTGCTTTAAGTTACTGAGTTTTATTTAATGCGGTGTCCCCAGCATCATTATGAACCCTTATGTCTCTTCCACTAAGTGAAGGCCAAAGCATTTCTCAGCCATAAATCACTGCATCCATAAATGTGTCCAAATTACTCATGACCTCCCCCAACACTATTGTTTGCAGGTAGTCTTGTACTTCACATATAAACCACAAATAAACCACACTGCTCTGATGTAAAGACAATTGTGGAAATTCTCTATGTTCTAAGTCACGAATATCAAACATAATTAGTCACTTGCTTCATTTGTCTTTCAATATTTAGGGAGGGGTGTTTCATTTTATTCACACAGCGTGACTTGTTCCTGTGTTTTCTATGTAACTAGAAGCCTACTCTGGCCAGCACTAGAAATGGACATGATGAAACAAGCTGCCTCCACATGGATGTTGAGGAAGAGGCAGATCATAAGCACATGTAGTGAGTGTGTAGAAGGAAAACAAGCACGCTGAGATGAAGAACATGGAGGACGGAGCCCCGACTTAGATGAGTGGAGCCTCATCTGTTCCACAAAGGGACAACAGGGCAGAACCCTGGGAAAGGCAAGGAAGTTGCCACAAGAGCACTTGACCATCGAGAAAAAAAAAAAAAGGCACAGACAGAAAAGGTCAGGTACAAAAGCCTTGAGGCAGAACAAAAGGAGATAAGAGTGAAGATTTTGTTGAAGACTCTGGATTGTGCTCAGCGGGGTGAAAGTCACTAGTTTGAGATTTAGGACTGCTGCAACCTTGTGTAAAATCAGGAAAAGCTACTGTTCCTCTGAACAGACACAACCCCAGAGACTTCAGTGATAGGACAGCAGCCAGCTGACTACCGCTCAGAGTTCAGCACACTCTTGGTGGCAGCTGACATTATAGACAACAAAGGAAATGACAAGGCAGTGGAAGTGATCTCTCACTGGGATATGATAATTAGAACATTTCTGGAATTTAAAAACGTCAAAATTCCAGACTGTTCGTGTATTTGGATGTGACCCAAACCTGTGCAATGCACCCATGGTTCTTAGTATAGCTATGCAGGAAAAGCACCACCTTATTGCTTAGGCTTTGGGTCAATTCTTAAGCAAGAGACCCAAATAAGACACAGAAACCCTGAGCCATGGCCTCTCACCTCTCAGTTTAAAACTTACAAATCCAGGGGCAACAAAAGCCGTTTTACTTGTACATTTTGTTGTTGCTGCTTTTTAAAAAAATTCATTATTCATTTTTATAGGTAAGGATGTTTGGCCTGCACATGTACCGCATGTGTTGCTGGGGCACAACGAGGTCAGAGGAGGGCATCAGAAGCCCTGGAACTACAATTATGAATGGTTATGAATTACCATGTGGGTTCTGGGAACTGAACTCAGATTCTCTGCAAGGGCAGCCAGTGCTCTGAAGAACTGAGTCCTGTTTTGTTGTTTTCTTATCTGTGATTAGTTTTGAAGGGAAAAATAACTTGGAAGTTCAGAAGTGGGTTCTGTCTGACACCATGACCTCAGATACGGATTTGCTGGTCCTCAACTGCCCTTGTGGGATGTGAGCTGCTGCTGAGAGGGAGCCAGGTACGTGGTGGTTTGCCAGGCACATCATGGACACAGAAGCATCCCTAAGCCTCCTACCTGAAGTCCACTTTTGAGAGAAAAAAGGATGACCAATCCTCAAGAGGAACAGAGCAGCATCCTTACAATCCCAGTGCTCAGGGGATTGAAGTAGGAGAAATCTAGAGTTCAATGGCAGCCTGGGCTACAGTCAAAGCCTCCTCAGAACAGAGCAGAAAGCAGCTCCAGCGTCCACTCCTCAGTCATCCACTCAGCTCTGCCCAGAGCTGAAGACGGCAGGTGACCACTCCATCAGGCATCTCAGCCTCTCCCAAGGCAGCTCTGAACCGCAGGCCTACTTCTGCTCAGGCTAATCCCCCTCCCCTCAGGCATCCCATCTACTTCCTTTGAGGTGGCCTCTGGCAGTTTCTGCACAAGTGAGGATGTAAAAGACAACTGTGGCTGCCATCCCAGAAGTGGTCACTTTGGACTAGGAAGAGATGCTCTTGTATAATACAAGGCTGTGAGAGGACAGGGTGGTCTGCCAGCCATGTCGTCTTTTCTAGACCCAGGCCTACTGACTGACCCAAGGGCTAAGAACTGCCCCAATTCCTCTTCCGTCCTTGCTCTCAGCCCCACACACCCTACACACAGCACTGGCCCTGCACTCTCAGGGTGCTCTGTGCCATGCTCTAGTCCTCACTGGACTTTTCCGCAGGGCTGCCCACGGGTGCTTGGTCCTTTATTCTCCTCACGGCACCCAGCTTCATGAGAGCAGGGTCCTGCTTTCTCCCACTACTGCCACTTGGCGACACCTAGCACAGAGCTTGCTCAGCATTTAAAGCCCGTGGTGTGAGTCTTGGCTCACCAGTGAGGGAGTTTGCCCAAGCCTCTATCACCACTGCAATCACGTCCCCTGCCCCCCCCCCCTTTTCAGGGTCACTTCAGGGCAGGCTGGCAAGGTTTCTCTTAACCACCTTGTGGAAACAGTTTCCCAGGATCCTACTCCCATCTGAGCAGCTCAAGGCTTCAAGGGCTCTGACCTTGCTTGTGAGTTCTAACCTTACAGAATTCTCTACTAGAGATCTATATCTAAGTACTTCACTACATCTAAATGAAAACCACCGCCACCCCAAACTCATCAGACTGGGTCTCCAGACTCCTGAAGCAGAGACCTTCATCTAGGCCCCGCTAGCTTTCTACCTTCATTCTTGCAGGAGCTCCCCTGGGCTCCCTGGTTGTGCCTCACTTTCAGTCCATCCTCCGCAGTACGTGTCACAGGACTTCCTGAACATGGCAGCTCTTTGCAAAAACGTAAAACATTAACTGCTAGTGAAGATTATATTATATGCAGGTTCATTCCAAAAGAACACACTGCCTCCTAACCCTGCTCATGTGTGCAGAGCCCCCACTCAAGCACACACACATTCTTTTAAGAACACAATTTTCTATCAACCTAGTGGTAACACACCTTGACAGTGCTCTGAAGGTCGCCTCACTCCTTGACACTCTCTGGACCGTCTCTATCACAGGTCTTGATGGATACCAGAACAAGGACATACATTTTTGTTTGTCTGATTGTTTTTAGCTGTGTTACCAAAGACCTCTGAATTGTTTCTGATTAGAACCAGCGTTCCCAACACTAGCAAAGATTATACGATTGCTGTTTACAGTTAAGTACTTCCAGTTGTCCACATGCAGAATGCAGCTCCCAGAACTGCACCGAGGCACTTGTTTTGGGACCCTTGCGTAGCCTTCCCATCTCATTTCCTTCTCCTTTACAGGCTTTGAGCTTCAGCCTGAGTGAGTTCTTTACCATCCCTTAAATATAGACATTTCTTAAATGATCTCTGAAAACACAACCCTCCTCAGAAAGAACCAACAGGAGAAGAGATCCCAGGGAAGAATAAAAGTGAGCCGGGGCAGATTTCAGCTCCCGTTTGCCCTCCCTCACTCTTGTTTAATTCATTGATAATTTATTGGGTTGTTTTTCATTTGTTTTGTTCTGGGTTGGGGTTTTTGTGCTAAGAATTAAACCCAGAGCTTTATTTGTGCCAGGCAGGTGTTCTTACCACTGAGCTCAGCTCCATCCCAGCCCCCATCACTTCTTGCGGATGGAGAACCTGAAGACACTTCCCAGCCCACACTCCACGCTGCACCCTCTCCTTCACCACACTGGGGTCTGCACACACTCACCCAGAGAGGAGCCTCCAGGTCCTTCTTTCTCCACCTTCCAGGGATCCTCTCCTTGCTGCAGCAGAGAGATCACCTTTGGTTTGGTAAACGGGAATCCTGCTTGTAGACAAAGTTAACTCATTAACTAAAAGCCAGGCAACCATAGAAGACTGAGAAAATCTCTTATGTTGTAGAAATCAAGTGAGCCTAAAATGTTCACCCCGTACGGCCCTTTGCAGAAAAAGTATGCAGACTTGTCGGAAAGGCTACAGATGGGAAAGAGAGGTTCCGGAGACAGAACAAAGCTCTCTGCTTAGAGATGAACCACACAAGCACAGAAGGATTGTGCTGGGGAAGATGCCTGGACCGTGAGGAACCAAGGGAAGAGATGTTCTCGCTGCCATCCCCTCTGCTGCCTGCTGTGCTAATACTTATGTATCCTTGTACAACCCTAAGGCAAAACTCTGCTATGGTTTCACAGTGGCCACAGCTTTCATTCAGGGAAGGCGGTGCTAGATCTCATTCTGAATCTACGCCCACAGGGAACGCCCTTACCCAGGGAGGCCAGGTTGCTGTAGTTCTCCAGCATCACCTCCCGGTACAGGCTTCTCTGAGAGTGGTCCAGCTTCTTCCACTCATCCCGAGTAAAGAGCACGGCCACATCCTCGAATGTCACTGACACCTGTGAGGGAGAGCCAACTTGACGAGCTCCGAGTTCAAGTTAGATACCCTGATTCAAAAGATCTGACCATGAAGGAAGTCACCCGATGTAGCCTTGGGCTTTTACATGCATGTACCCATGTATACATTCTCACACACATATATGCCCGTTCAAACACATGAGAATACGCACACATGCATACCATATCATGCATGCATACACATGACAACCAAACCACCATGGGCTGGAGAAGCCTGAGGGAGCAACATACGGACTGGCAGGAAAAGAGAATAATGAAGATTGGTAAGGGAAAGAATTCACACGGATGAGTGTGGGAGGCAGAAAGGAATTTTCTCGAGTATGTATGTTTATTCTGTCCCAGGGCACCTGATATGCTGCTTGTGGGATTTTGAGGCATGCACCATCCTGGGATCAGGCAACCATAGTGTGTCTATCAAGAAATACAGAAGACTAGAATTGTGAACATGGGGCGCGCTTGCTACAGAATCCACCAGTCACAGAGGGAGGATCAACTCCTCTAAGTAGGACAAGGGCTCCAAATCCTAGTGAAGGCTGAATTATGTGGAGAACTTGCGTCAGGAAGGAAAAAAAGAAAAGCCAAACCAAACCCCTGCTTCCACTAAGAAGTCAAATGGCAGTGTGCTTACCTGAGACCCCGCTTCCCTTTGCTCAGGAGCCATGTTCTCTCTCTCTCTGTAGGTGAAGATGAAGACGAATCTGAGGGAAGAAAAAGAAGAAGGGTAAGTAGCACCTGCTGCTTTGCTCCCATCGGCTGAGACTGGCTCTCCTGCCCTCAGAGAAAAGAAGCAGGAGCTGGGGGTGGGCTTCAGAGAATTGACAGGTCACTACTCTTCTGGTCCGGGACTTCCAGAAGCAAGACTCAGGCGACACTAGACTCCATCAGAGGGGACTCACTGACCCCCACGTGCCAGGCATCATCCTACACTGTTCGCCACAGCTCAGCTGGCACTGCCTGGCCCCTTTAGATCAGAAAATTGAGGCCGGAGTGCAGCCACAGTGGGGACGCATCCGGTCGCACCCGCTCAGACCTGACACGGGTCCAGGACGTGTTCCTTCTCCCCACGCGTTGCCCACACAGCTGTTCTGCTGCTGTCAAGGGGTCGATTGCCTGCTGCCCAGAAAAAACTCCAGAAAGGGGACTAATGGCCCAGGACAGGAGGGTAGCAAGGGAAACATAGCCTGAGTTAGCCCCGCCCAGGCCGTGGGGTGCAGGTCACTACAGTCCAGGATAGAGACATCCGGGAGCGCGCGTTTCTCCGCGTGCCCGAGGCCGGTGCCCGAGGAGGGGGACGCGCCCTAGACGCTGGAGAGCGGGAGGCCGTGCCAAGCCGAACCCTGCCCAGCCCGTCTGGCGTACAAACAGAACTGGCCTTCGCTCACCTTCCCCGCCCTGAGGCTCCGCCACGCCTCACGGAGGCTCAGAGCCGCCGCGCGCGCGGACTCCGACTAGGTACCTTGGCCCCCCACCTCGAAGGGCGCCTGAGACGCCCCAGGGCCCGTGAAGGCTCACGGGAGGTCAGGGCTCCGGCTCCGAAGACGGGAGGCCTCTGGGAAATGTAGTCCGCTTCGAGACCCAGGGATTCTGGGATTTGAAGTTCCTGGGTTTGTCCTGGGTTTGGCTCAACTCTGGTGCACAGATGCAGTGGAAGAAGTAGTGAACACCAGGAGCCAAACACCTGCTTGTTAGATAAATAATGAAAGATGTTGCTGGTTCATGTAAAGAAGGATGGCACGAAATACTCTCTAGAAGAGCTTTATTATAAGAAATAGTTGGGCTGGAAAGCTGTTCAGCGGTTTAAGAGTCCCTGCTGCTCTTGCTGAGGACCTGGGCCCAGTTCCCACTACCTGTATGAGGTTGTTCACAACGTACGGTAACTCCAGCGCCTGGGTTCCACCGCCCCCTTCTGGCCTTTCCGGGCAGTGCATGCATTTCATGTTCATACAAATAATAAGTCTTTAAAATTCTTCTTTTCCCTCAAATAAACAAAAAGGGGAGGGGTGAGTTTGTGGTAAAGTATTTGTTTACACTGTAAAGACATGCTCTGCCTAAGGAGACTTCTGATTGGTTTGATTGATAAAGAGGAGAGATAGGTGGGACTTCCTGGCAGAGAGAGGAAACTCGAGATGAATCTAGGCTCCTGAGAGATGCCAGTCAGATGTGGAAAGAGTCAGACACAGAATGGGATAGAGGTCAAAGTCACGTGGTAGAATGTAGATTAATAAAAAAAAATGGGTTAATTAACTTATAAAAGCTAGTTGAAAACAAACCTGAGCTAAAAGCCAAGCTTTCATAATTAACAGTGAATCTCCATGTCATTATTTGGGAGCTGGCTGGCAGGACAGAAAAGGACTTGTTACAAGAGTTATTAGAATCAGGCCACAAGTAGCCATGATGGGGCTCTGATGGGCAAAGCAGACCCCTCAGTTCCCGATGGCAAGAATTCCTTATTCTTAAAGATTTGGGGAAGTAGGTGTTGGTCCATATCACATGACAGAACTTGTGTGCCTGGAGTCACAAGACAAGGCAGGAAGGCGTTAGATAAAGGTAAGTTATAATTCAAGGTTGTCTTGGCTATCTCTGGGTGCTGGTCGGGCAGGTGGAAGAGGAGAAGGAATTACTCAATCCAGTGAGCACTGGAATATCACAGCAGGTTATATATCAGCTCTGGGTCCAGGGAGCGAGAGACTGCCAGGGGGTGTTGTCTGAGTTTTCAAAGTACGAGAGAAAGCCATAGGATCTGTGTTCTAAGGCCCTACGCTCTACGTTATGTGCCACATATAGGATCTGTGATCTAAGGCCGCTGTGTGTCTGCTCGAAGGTTCTGTACACATGCGTCAAGGCCCCTTTAAAAACAAGCTCCACCCATCCCTCGCTCTCTTCTACCTCACTTCTCTTTCTCGGTCAACCAGCACGACTTTCTCTTTAGCCATCTCCCCCACCAGTAAACTCCCACATGCATGGGTTGGTTGTATATTGTGGTCCGTCCTCACCTGCCCCACCAAACATAACAACGTCTCTGTGCCAGGCATTATTATAAGCTATTTGGAAAAAAAAAATCAGCGAATAAAACAAATATTATCCTGAAGTAATTTTCTGGTAGAAGACAAGCATCAGACAAGAAGCCATGAATGCAATCAGACAGGGATTTAGAGGAGACCTGGAATGAGAACAAAACAAGAGCAAGTCAAAGGGCAGCTGGACACGTGAGAATGAAGCACAGATCTGAGGTAATATCTCAGGAGAGGAGAAACCGCGTTACTCATATTCTTGTGGGTGTGACATACGCTTGAGGGGGATAACTTCGGGGTCTAAATAAAGGGCTAATTTCGGGTCACTGTTGGCCAGTTTAAAGTTCTCACCTGACTGACTCCACTGAGCATTGGTTCATGGCAAGGTAGAACATCCTAGAAGAAGGGCCTGGAAGAGGAAGCTGTACACCTCTTGGTAGCCAGGAAACAAAGAGGAGCTGACAGGGAGGGGCAGGGCCAAAACAGACCTCCAAAGACACCCCTGGAAGCTCACCTCCTTCAGCCAGGACCCCACCTTCTATAATCCATAACACTCCAAAATTGGTTGAAATACTGAGTCCACCAGTAGATGGATTGAGCCATTATCTCTGTAACAGCCCTTATGATCCAATCCTCTGTGCTAAGACTAATCGTAGCCACATAAGTGCCTTACCACGCTCTTAGATGCCCTCAATCCAATGAAACTGACAGCCAATAGTAACAACAGAGCTCTTACAGGAGGAGCCAACAGACAATTGTTTAAGTTAGAAATCTTTATTTACGGGCGTTTGCAAGATGGCTCAGCAGGTGAACTGCTTACACCAAGTCCAATGACCTGAGCTCAATCCTAGGGACTCACATGGCGGCAGGAGAGACTGACTCTCCCAAGCTGTCCTCTGTCACACACGCACTGTGGCACACACACAGTAAATCAGTGTAAAAACATTTTTTATTAATTAATTCGGGGGTGGCGCTAGATATTAAACCCGAACCTCTAACAGGCTAGACAAGCACCCCACCACTGAGTCACAGGCCCAGCCTGTTGGAAGACCCTGATGCCTAAAGTTGCAGCCCACCTTGTCCAAACAGCTCTCTGAGCTTAGTGTAAAATGGAAGACTCCCTTCCCCCAGCAGGGCTTCCTACTCTCTGCCTGACCTTATTTGGAGTCTATTCCCTGAGCTTGGATGCCTGACTTATCTTAAATGTAACCTTTAACACAGTTCCCTGCAAATGCTCTCCCGCTGCCCCCTATATGGTAATTAGAGGTTCTGCTCCCGTCTATATGATGGGGCTGTGCTGCTAACTGCAAACAGAACATAGCACGAGCACCTCTTAGGTGTTGTCCCAGCTGCTGTCCCGTCTTCTGTATCCCTCACTCTGGAATCAAGTTGATCTGTCTCTCTGCAGCTGACTCCCGGAAGGCTATTTTCATCAAACTCACAGCCGTACAAAGCCCTGCTTATTGCTTCTGTTCCCCTCATCCTCGTAGTCTGATGGCCAACAGATCACTAGGAAAAGGGAGACCCCATACAGCTCTCTTTCAACTTTTGAGACAGATTCTCATTAAGTTGTCCAGGGTAGCCTTGAACTCACCCTGCAAACCAAGCTGGCCTTGGTCTTTCAGTTCCCTTGCCTCAGTCTCCCAGGTAGTTGAGAGGTTATGTACACATAAAACATAGAAGTTAGTAAAGGAAGATAAAATTAAACGGCAATAATAAAATGACTAAAAACAAAATAGAAATAAATGAAACAGAAAACAAAAATCTGACCTTGGTGTTGCTGAAAAATATTTATACATACTGTGTCTGTACTTCAAAAAAAAAAAAAACATAGGGCACAAAAGGAGAAGAAAAACACAGCCTAATGAAACAACGTGGTTCTAACCAGGCTCAATGATGGACAGATGCTGAAGCTATGAGGAGATAAGACTATTACAACCATAATTAGAATGTTGATTCATAGTGACTTTTATGAGAATGCGAGACAAACAAAATCAAGTGGGTAATTCCAGCAGTGACGGGAATATGGGAAGAATAAAATGGAGACACGAGCAGTCAAGCCACATGGAAACGTAAAGAAATAATGCTTCTAATTACATTTGTATGTTTATGTGGCATGCGTGCACACTCCATGGGAGGGTGGTTCTTGAATCAAACTCAGGTCATCAGGTTTGGTGGTGGGTGTCCTCAGCTCTTGAACGATCTCACTGCCCTGAAACAAGGTTTTAAATGGATCAATCAGCACCCTTGGAAGAGGTGAGGAGAAAAATGATGGATTTGGAAACTGCCCAAGCAAGAGGAGAGACTCCAAAAGGAAAGCAGTGGAATGGAAAACAGCTGGGTTCCTGTCATGTCAGGGAGGCTGATTTAACAACCTGCGGTGCAGGAAGACCTATGAACACCCCAGAAACTACCTGGAAGTCCCAGGACCCCGAGAAGCACCCACCCTGGAGAGCCAATACATGCTCCTCCCACATAGCCAGTAATAACTGGGAAAAACACCCAACTGGGGCCTCTTTCTTGAGAGGTAAAGGGGAAAGTGAAACCTACACCCAGCGGGGAGTGGAGGAAACCTGTGTGTGAAGTCCACAGTACATGGGCACAGCTGTGTCCAGGACCCATGCAAAATGGGAGTGGAAGACTTTCCCCAGGTGAGGCTCATGGGGATGGCATACCTGTTCCAAGTGGGAATGTTAACAGTGTGTATAGAAAGGTCCATCGTATTCCCCCAGCACCAAATGTTCCAGCCTGAAGACTGCTTCCCTACAGTGACTGCTCCTACCAAGAATAGCTAACCCTGCCTCCTTGTTCAACTGTACATAACCACCCTGCCCCCTTGTGTATGTGCATGCAATAATGCTAGCCCCTGGTTCAGCTGTATGCAAGAATCCCACCTCTCTGTTCAACTATATATAATAAACGTGCCGAGCTTCCCGGGTGCTACGTTTTCTCCACCAGAGAGCCTTTTTTCATGTCCTTCTATCTGTTGTTTCTTCATTTCCTCACTGCCCCAGTCATTCCAATTCCATAGAGCCACGCAAGGACACAGCAACATCCAACAACTCTGTGTGTGATGGAGGAGGGTCATCTTTCTATCTGTTGTTTCATTGGTTAATTAATAAAGAAAACTGCTTGGCCTTTGATAGGACAGAAAATTAGGTAGGCGGAGAAAACAGAGCAGAATGCTGGGAGAAAGAAAGCCGAGTCAAGCAGTTGCCATGATTCTCCCACTCCAGACAGATGCAGGTTAAGATCTTCCCTGGTAAGCCAGCTCGTGGTGCTACACAGAATATTAGAAATGGGTTAGATCAATATGTGAGAGCTAGCCAATAAGATGCTGGAACTAATGGGCCAGGCAGTGTTTAAAAGAATACAGTTTCCGTGTAATTATTTTGGGTAAAGCTAGGCGGGATGCAGCCTGCTGCTCCTATTACAACATGTGTGTGTGTGTGTGTGTGTGTGTATGCCTCTGTGTGTGCATGGTGTCTAAGACGGGAACTGAGACAGCCCTCAATATGACAGGCAGTACCAAAAATGAACACCAGAGAGAACCAGAGACCACAAGCTTCTGGGGAGAAAAAAGGAGGGGTGTGACTCTTTTCCCTTCCTTTTCTTAGACAGGGTCTCTTTAAGTAGCCTAAGAACTCACCATGTAGTCCAAGTTGGTCTCTGCACTTTGAGTGATCCTCCTGCCTCAGCCTCCCAAGTGCTGGGATTACAATTATGAGTCTATATAACACAAACACAGAGAGTAGACACACCTCCAGAAAAGCCAAGGAATCACCAGTCAGCCTGGCCAGTGGCAGTCTTTCTGGAATGCAGCCCTCTGCAGAGGCTGGTGGAGGCAAACACTTTTGCACACATCCAAGCCAAGCCAACAAGGACTCCAACCTGTCACACCCATGATGACTGCTGTTTCCAGGAGCAGAATTACAGAGAGCAGATAGGAAAATGAGGTGAATCCGAACCGTGAGCTTTCCCTGGCCATAAAGAAGAATGGAGTTCTGTGAATTGCAGGAAAATAGATGCAACCGGAGCGAGGTGTGCTAGGTGAGATGAGTGAGATTCAGAAAGACAAATGCCACTGTCGTTCATTTGCGACTCCTAGATTTTACACAGATATATAAAATCATATGTTCACATATGACACAAAAATGGAAGTGAAGGAAGGTTTAATTTCACATTTAAAAATATTTTGTTTGTTATGATTATTATTACTATTATGTGTCTATGTGTGTGATGTGATGGGTGTGCATGACTGTAGCATGTGTCCGCCACAGCATGCACGTGGAGGTCAGAAGACAACTTCTGGAATCAGGTCTCTCCCTCTCCACCCTGGGCTCTCAGGAGCTCCAGGGTCAGGGGTTTATAGCAAGCATTTTTACTGGCTGACTCACCTCTCAGACCCAATGGTTACATTTCTTAACTTGGACTCCCATTAACCCCAGTTTCACTTAAAGTCTGGGGGGGGCGTGTCACCACTCCAGACTTGTGGGGTATTCTTATTTTAAGAGCTGTCACACGGGATAAACATGTACAGTTCTGCTATTTTATTTTATTATTTTTAATATTCCAGCGCCAGGAGACAATTCTCAGACCAGTTCTCTCCTTTTACCACGTGAGCCCCAGGGATGTAACGTGAGTTTTCAATTTTATTTACAAAAAGGAAATTAGAAAAGCAAGCAACCATCCAACTTTAGACATTTTAAAAACTTTAATTTTAAAACTCTGCTTAACCTTTGAACCTGGCTGAACTGGCACAAACCATGTGACTTCCCAAGTTTTGTGACGATACCTATATCTGAGGTGTGTGCTGTCCTTTCCCTGCTTTCCCTAAAGGCCCCCCATACTAAAATCAGAAATGTGCACTATCCCTTATCTTTACTTAATGAACTATCAAACTGCTGCATTCTATTTGGGCCTTCATGAAGGGCAAGCTTTAACTAAGGAGGAAGGGAGGGAACTCTTCAGACAGCAGGTGGCAACACCGAGCAGCCTCTCTGCAGCTGCTGACCTGGGAAGGGTGCAGGCATAAAAGTGGCTGCCACCAAGTTTCCACACTCCCAGAATCAAGCAGCAGGAGGCATAGACACACAGGGAAGCCCAGTGTTGGTCAGAGTGTTGCAGGAAACACGGGTGGCGGCCTCTATTGTGCATTCTGCAGGTAGGAGTGAGAACGGTGCCTTATACAGGCTTGGCCTGGCTGGTTGGGTCATCCCCTTGTGCCCTAGGGCTTAGAACGAATATTTGTGTCCTGAGAATCAGACCTGGGATCGTTCAGCTAGAGTGTAAAAGGCTAATGCTGAGTTGCTCTGGCTTCTGAATTAGTTTGAATATAAAAGACATCATCCTTCTTGAGCTGTTGGGGTGGAGGGGTTGGTTCCCTTCTCACCACCGAGGACCCCCAAGTGTCAAAATGTGGCACTTTCCTGTAATCGTGAGAAACAGGAAGCTGAGGCAAGAGGATCACTGGTTTTAGATTAACCTGGATTACATAGCTAGACACTGTCTCAAAAAAAGAAACAAATGAGACTTGCTGTTTTAAAATCGTGCTGATGTTTTACTAGAATGCTACAATACTCCTTTTGTTTTATTTAGAGTGCAGTTCTGTATTTTGATATTGGCATACATCAATATTATATAAGGAGCAAAGTGTGAACACGATTTTTTTTTTCTACAGAGAAGAAACCTGCAGACGTAATTTATTTCCTCTTTAAAAACAAACAAACAAGCAAACAAACAAGAACGGTTGATCTGAGGGGCTTTTAAGAGCACTTGCTGCTCGTCCAGAAGATCCAAGCTCGGTTCCCAGTTCCCAAGGCAGGCGACTCACAGCTGCTTGTAGCTCCAGCTCCAGGGTCCAGCGTCCAGCGCCCTCTTCTGGCCTTCTTGGACATTTGCGCATCTAGGGAATATGCTCACGCATACACATGCACAGAAGTAGAAGTTTTAAAAAACTGTAAGTCTCCCCCAAAGCTGTCACGAGACCGCTGAGTTCATCTTTTTCTTGTACTTCTTGGCCCTGCCTGGAGGCATCTCACTCAGACTTAGGATTGAGGGCTTTGGCCTTAAGAGTTTAGGGTTCCTTGATAAAGAAAAACACAAGGGGCAAAAAAATGAAGAGTGTAAGGGTATCTTAAAAATATATAAGGAAAAAAAAAAGTAGGGTCCCACCTGTGGCTTGTGTTTTCACACACAGTCAGTCTAGAGTGGTGGTTCTCAACCTGTGGGTCATGATCTCTTTGGGTTTCCATATCAGATATCCTGCATATCAGATGTTTGCATTATAATTAATATCTGTAACAAAAATACAGCTATGAAGTAGCAATGAAATAGTGTTACGGTTGGGGGTCACTACAGCATGAGGACCTGTATTAAAGGGTCACAGCAGTAGGAAGGCTGAGAACCATTAGAGGGTGTCCACCTCCAAAGCATGTTTGTACTTCTGGAAACAGCAGTCAGGCTCCTTGCTTGTCACTGAAGGGGCAAGACTTGGTTGGGTGTGTGACTAGCCTACTCCTGGCTTGCTACCTCGCCCCTCCTTTCCTTTCTAGGGGGATTCCTGCTCCACTTTAAGCTGTGACGTGTCTAACTCTAACCAATGAAAGAGCAAATGACAGCAGCATTGACCAAAAGAAAACTGCCTCTCACAGGCTGCTCTGAGGACCACTGAGATGCGACCCAAAGGGAGCAAATGGGGCTGCCCAGAAAGTTGTTGAAGCTCTCTTTGCCTCTCCTCACCTCACCTGGGATGCTACAAGATGGCAGGTGCCTCAGCAGCCACCTTGGAAACACGGGGAATAACGTATATTCCTGGGGATGAGAGGCCTGGAAGGAACCTCAGTTCTAGCTTCGGATTTCCTCTCTTGATTTGCCATTATGGAAATAGGAATAGTCGTAAACTCTAGTTTATTTATTTAGTTATTTAACTCGATAGCATTAAGGCTTCCTGTTCCCCACAGCTTAGATTCAAGTGCCCCTTCTAATAATAGTATGATTCTATTCTGATGTCTGGATGTTTCTCATTTTCCAAAAATTGTCTGAGTGGGTGAGGGGGAGGAGGCAGGGTAGAGGTGACATCCAAGATCAGGCTTCATGTCTTTCCGTCTTGGACATCCAAACTCCAAACTGCCACTCCCCATGCTAGGAGGGCTTCAAGCCCCTGTTGAGGAGTCTTGTCATTGTCTCCTTCATGTCCTTGTTCCTCAGGCTGTAGATGAAGGGGTTCAGCATGGGGGTTACCACAGTATACATGATGGTGGCCACCGTGTCCTGGGTGGAGAAGGAGTCTGGGGGCCGGATATAGATGCCAAGTACCGTCCCATAGAACAGGGTGACCACGGACAGGTGTGAGCTACACGTGGAAAATGCCTTGCGCCTGCCCTTGGCAGAGGGTATCTGGAGGACGGCTATAGTGATGCGGACGTAAGAGACCACAATGAGAATGCAGGGGGCCACAAAGAGGACTACAGCCCCCAGGAAGACAAGCTGATTGACACGCGTGTCTGAGCAGGCCGACTTCATGATCAGGTAAGCATCGCAGTAGAAGTGAGCTATCTCGGGGAGCGAAGAACAGAAGGCCAGTCTGCTCATGAGGAGAGTGTGCACCAGGGAGATGAGGCCGGAGCAGACCCACACGGTGACTGCCAGCCCCACACAGAGCTGGGGGGTCATGATGGTGCAGTACTGTAGTGGGTAGCAGATGGCCACAAATCTGTCCAGGGCCATGGCAGCCAGCAGAAAGGTGTCCACATTGGCGAAGGAGATGAGAAAGTACATCTGAGTCAGGCAGTGGGTGTAAGAGATGGTTTGGGTCCCGGCCACGTGGCTAGCCAGGAGCCTGGGGACAAGATTGGTCGTGAAGCAGATGTCAACAAAGGAAAGGTTAGCAAGGAAGAAGTACATGGGGGTGTGCAGGCGGGGGTCAGCGCTGATGGCCAGGAGGATGAGTGTGTTCCCAGCCACTGTGATCAGGTACATGCACAGGAAGGCCCAGAAGAGGATTTGCTGCTGCCCTGGGTCGCTGGTGATGCCGAGCAGGAGAAACTCGCTGACTCTAGTCTTGTTATCCCATCCCTCAGACATCTCACAGGGGCTCAGGTCCTGGTGGGGACAGGATGAACAGCTGGAACTCACGGCATGTTCAGAGTCAGATGACATGGTATAGGTAGGGCCTTTCTACCAGAACCATGTGTGTGTGTGTGTCTGTCTGTCTGTCTGCTTGTCCAGAAGAGGGCATCATATTCCCTGGAGCTGGATGGAGTTACAGGTGGCTGTGAGCCACCACATGTGGGTGCTAAGAACTGAACTTGGGTTCTCTGGAAGCTACATGCATGCTGCTACCCACTGAGTCTTCTCTCCAGCCTCCCCACCTTACGTATCTGTTTGGTGTTTGAGGAAGCAACTCTTGCTGGCCTAGAAGTTGCCAAATTACTCAGCTGGCTCACAGACGAGTCCCAGCAATCCTCCTGTCTCCGCCTTCCCAGCACTAGGATTACAAGTCTGCTCAGATTTGATTATTTGTTCATTTAATGTGAATTCTGGACTTCAAACTCAGGCCCCTGTGCTTATAAAACAAGCACCCACCGACTGAGCCATCTCTCTAGCCCATAATAACCACTCTTTAGTCGAGTTCAATTGCTCTAGCGATTACATGCAAATTTTCCTCATTCCCACCTTATAAAAAGAGTTCTTTCCTTGTGCCCGCTCCTCAGATGAAGTTGTTGAGGCTTACACCAAGTGACTGGTGTACGGGCAAAGGACTTTGAGTCCAGCAGGGTCTGACTCCCGAGCTGTGCTTTCTCTGGCATGTTTTACACCCTGACCGATTGACTCTCCGATGCTACATGCTTAGGGCAAGGACTATGCACCAAGGCTCTGAGCCCCTCAGTGAGCTCCTCCTTACTCTACAGTGTCAGAGCATTGACAAGAGAATGGCACTTGGTGAGCAGTGCCTTGGAGAACTTCGCTATGTTTGTGTATAAAAGCGCACTGAACATAAAGCAAGGTGTCTACAGCGTTAGATCGTAGGCTGACAACAGTCGACATTGCAGCAGCCATGCAGTGAGGGAACACCAGGAAAGGAGCCAGGGCTTTGCATTGCCCTGGTTATTAAATCTGGATTTTTAAACTTGGCTTGATTTGGTTTATTGTATCGGCGGTGGAGGAACCCAGCAACTAGGGATCCAATACTTATCAGCTGGTGCCATTTGCCTGGGTGAGGCCTTCTGCAATCATGTGGTATGGCCTTAGAAGGCCCCTCCACTCACTCTCCCTTCCCCACCTTTGCCACACTGGACGAACTCAGTAAGCCTCTCACATTCCCAGCTCAAAACGCCTTAAGAGGTCCAGGACCTCCTTCAACTTGCTGATTCTTGCCAAGTTGCTGAAATGCCAAAGCAATTCTGGCCTTCCAGAGAAGGAACGGTTCCTGCTCTTTGGGGTTCCCCTGTGTGAGACATCTTGCATGGGGATACTCTGGCCCCCCACTTTTTGGCCTCAGGCCAAAAGCTCAGGGGACACCCAGCCATAGTCTCCAGCGTTTGTCTAATGACTTGTGAATTCAAAGTTCGGTCCCCAAAACACTTGGATTATTTCCTGCAAAATTCATCCAAACCCCACAGCCAGTGCTTCAAGCAGGCTGCTCCTGTTCCTCTCCCGTCCCTGTCCTGTTTACCCGCCTGCCTGCCTCTCTTGTTCCCGGCTGTGGTCTGGCCAAGCTGAAATTCTTAAACTCTTCCCTGTTCCCCATCTCTCTGCCGCTAGGCATCCCATGCTACGTTCAAAAGTCTCTTTCTTCTGTTCTGTCTCTGTTCACTCCCTCCTGCTACCTGCCACTCCGTAGCCTAGGGGGAAAAGGGAAGATCCCTTTTTCCTGTCTGGTACCTGCCTCTTTACACATCCTGAAATTCTGCCCGCCTGTTCTGCTCTTAACAAATCCATTTTCCTTCAATAAACTCTACTATACCTTCCTCTATCCTAAAAATCTCTTCTCCTGACTCCTCTGCTTGCTGGTCCAGCTTGCCGCGGTCAGCCTGGTCTACGAGAGCTAGTTCCAAGACAGGCTCCAAAGCTACAGAGAAACCCTGTAGAAAAGAAAAGAAAATTCTATTTGGTATGTACAGATGGAAATGTGTGAAGGACATGTGGCCACATGTTTGTTTGGATGTCTGACTTTGCATGTTCGCGTGTTTTGCCTCTGGCCTTTGCTGAATCTGATGTGATGACAAAAAAGTTACTCTATACTGTTCTATTTTATTATAAAGAAAAATAGCTTGAAATTGGGTATGGTTAAACTTAAAGCCAGTAACTCGAAGTTGAAACCGCTCTGGGAAAGTACAAACACATGGACATCCACCATTTTGACCGAAGTTAAACAAACTTCACCACCATCTTTAGTAAGGGTGACCACATGGACTGACCCCCCTAAGGAGACATTAGGTCTCCAAATTATTTTGGTTCTGTGTGATAATTCTTGTCCTGTCCTAAAAAACAAAGTCTATGAAAGAGAAGGTTTAAAACAACACTGGTCTACTGAGATATTAAACCTGTTCCTCTATATTCATGTACTGGATGAGTCTTGCTGGCAGCCAGATTTTATAACCTAAGAGTAAGACCCTTGATACTGATTAAAATACACTAAATTGTTCACAATGCTAAAACTTGGTTTTGCCTTCCACAGACTATGATTGTGCTCAAGGTCTTAGGATCACAGCTGCAAACTAGAGACTGAAATAGTCATTCTAATGTTCTTGCCTTTACTAGCATTAGTAAGCTATAACTGACTGGGTAACCTGTATGTCCAGATTTAATTTATATGCTCTCAAAGTCAAGCCAAAACAACACTTGTCTAATTCAGATATCCCTAGTAGATAATTATACCCTGATCCTCAAGCACCTTTACAGGTATGAGAGGATGGCATTTAACAAAAGAGCTTTTTATGACGGAGAGACATGCCAGCTTCTGGCAGCACCCTGCATCTCCTTCAAGATTATGGATGGCCGCGGAAGAACTTCCACCTGAGGGCTTGCTTTAAATGTGCCAAAGCCAGCCGTGCTTCACACTTTAAACTGTTGCAGAGAACCTGTTCAGACCGAATAGATGGAGCAGTGGAGGACTGATCGTCCCGCCCTGCCAAGACAGGTAGGCCAATCTCTTCAGATTCCTACCAGCATCTTCTGGGCTTGGCAGCTGAACCCTAGCGCTATTTCAGCAATGACTATAGAGAGAACCCAGGACTGTGGCCTAAGTAGCTGGAAAGCTGTTTGGTTTCTGATCAGATTTATCCCTCTCAGATCTGATGACGTTTGACTAGGGCACTGACAGATTTGCCAGTTTAACAGCTCTTCCTGACCCTCAAGGCTACAATCACCCTGGTAGGTAACTTAACTCATTAGTTAAGCTTCCTGCTGAATGTACAGACAGGCGTGCCTCATTGCGAGGCTTCCTAGTCTAGGATTGATAGATTTCAGTTGTAACTTCGGAGGTTCAGAGTTCTAAATTTCCTCTGGTTGTCTTCTAAAAATGTTGATACCTTTTAACCCAAAACCATAGCCTTTTGCTATGACATCAGGATATAAATCTGCTCCAGCTGTCTTACAGACACCTCCAGGTTCCTGGGGGAAGTTTTGCTGCTGTCTCAGGAAATCTCGTCTGGTGAAAACTAAGTCTCCAGAACCCATTTGGATCCCATCCATTTTTGAGCATATTTTGCAGGTTCAGTCTTCCCGCCTGGGCCAAGGTCAACCCACAGAGGGCCCTCTAGATACTCTAGACCCTGCACCAGCTCCTGGGACTTCACCACTGGTACCACCTCTCCAGGTTCAAACAGGCACCTATCCAGCCACTGGAACGGGTTTTCTAAGATGTCCCAATAAAAAAACATACCTGCTTTCCTGTCTCGCTCCTTCACCCTTGCCTCTTCTGTACATCCAGGACACTTCTCTGTTCCTCTTTCTCTGGCAGTTATCACCCTTCCCATGGCTAGCCCCCAAATCACAGCAATCTATTTTTCTCCTAGCAACCTGGTTTCTCAGCTTCCTCAAGGAACAGGTGCCTGAGGTTTCCAGGATGGTAGCTAACCAAATGCTTCTTCACCCATAACCCCCACTGAGTGTGAGCCCACTGACTCTCAACTCTTCCCCCAGCCCACGTCATCCCTTATCAATAGGAAGCAGCCAGACTTGAACCTGCGCACATACATACCCAAAAAGGTAGGGATGTTTGGAATCTCCAGCTGGGGATGGGCGTTCCAGACCCCACCCTCAGCACACCAACCAGCAGCTCCCTGGAGCTTCCTCATTCCAGACTCTGCTGCTGAGAAAGCCCATCAGCAGCTCCTCCCCTGGAGATGCCCGGGACCTACCTGCTATTTAAGACCCAGTCCGTATATCTGCTATGAGTGTTTTTGTGTTCTTTTTTCTTGCCTTCCTGAGAGTCACCCAGAGATGCTCTGCTTCTCATTGCTCTGTTTTTTAAATCTGGACTTATTAATTTGGTTTGATTTGGCTTATTGCATCCTTGGTGGAGGAACCTAGCAACCGGGATCCAATTCTTAACAGGTACAACGCGAACGATTTTGTTACACCACACACTTCTACCACCATGCGCTGCCTCACCACAAGCCACAAGCAAAGGAGCCAGTTGACTCTGCCTGAAACCCCTCTAAAACCACGAGACAAAATCAACCTTCCATGGCTGTAAGTTGATGACTTCAGATGTCAGTTACAGCAACGGAAGCTGGTGCACACAGAACTTTGATGTCTGCAGAACATTTCACACTGGCTGATAGTGAAATAGTCACAAGAAATCTGGATTTCTGACTCTTCAAAAATAAACCTCAAACAATCACACACTCATTCTCACAGGGCATCCATCAGTCAGGAAGACAGAAAAGCTATTAATGAACAGCCACTATGATTCTGCAAACGCCCTGTGATAGCTCTCTGTACTGATTTCCTTTGTGTCCCTGAGAGACTTCCTCTGTAGTAAGTTTATGAATGTCCCCAGGAGACTGGGAGGCACAGCAAAGTTAGAGGGCTCCCCAAGAGCAGAGATCATACCCCCTGCTCCAGGCAGTTGATCCTGAGTGGCACGGTCCCCTCCTCCACTAGCCCTGGAGTCACTAGGGGAAATGCCTACTGTCTACACTTCCCACCTCTTAGCTCCATGCCCCAGGTGGCAGAGACTCTGAAGCAGTTCTGAAAGCTGAGATGAAGACAGAGTTCTGTCTGCACAAAAAGATGATGTTGGATGTAGACTTTTATTAGTTGAAACAGAAATGTAATAAGGGATTCTTTGTGCTTGTTTTTTTAATTTTTATTTATTTTTATTTATTTTTTATTTTTTTGAGAAAGGGTCTCCTATAGCCCAGGTTGGCCTTGAACTTGCTATTAGCTGAAGATAACCCTGAACTCCTGATCCCTCTGCCTCCACCTCCTGGCACTGAGATTACAGCCATGTGCCACCACTCCCATTTTAGAGTCGGAATTCTTAAAGACATCTTTGCTTTCATTCAGGTTCAAAGTGAAGTAGCAGGGCTGGAGAGTTGGCTCAGCAGTTAAGAGCACTGACTGCTCTTCCCGAGGACCCGGGTTCAATTCCCAGCACCCACATGACAGCTCACAACTGTCTGAAGATCCAGTTCCAGGGGATCTGACACCTTCACACCAATGCACATAAAATAAAGTTAAATAAACCATAAATTTTTTTTTTAAAAAAGTGAAATAGCAGCAATGAGGGGCTCTTGTCTACTTGCTCACTTAGGCATCAAGGATGTGCACATGAAGTGTGCTGTTTGGACCCTCATCAGATAATACAGAACTAGAACCTGACCTTTGGTGACACCACTGTATTCCAGAAAGCTCCAAAGAGACCCGCAACTGACATGCTGCAAGGCAAAGAGGATGAGCTGGGTTTGCAGCTCAGTAGAGTGTTTGTCTAGCACCCATGAAGTTCTGGCTCTGATCTCCAGCATAGCACAGACCAGGAGTAGCGCCACACATCTGTGATTCCTGCACTCTGCAGCTGGAAGCAGAAGGATCAGAAGTCCAACACCATCCTTGACTACATAGTTTGAGGCCAGTTTTGGTGTGTATGAGACTGTTTAAAAATCTCATGTATACATATACATCCATACAGGAAGAAGGATGGAGAGAAAGAGAATGAAAGAAAGACAGACAGAAAGAGAAAGGAAGAAGGAAAGAAAGGAAGGAAGGCAAGGGAGATATAATTGAGATATGTCAAAAACTCATAAAGAGTCTCAGGTACAAGTTGCTTATGAGGGAAAGTTTGTGGAGAATATTACACAATAAAAAATAATTGACAATCAGGAAGTCTGTATGGATCTGTGATGTCGGATGCCCCCTCTGTATGCGGTGAATATCATTGGTTAATAAAGAAGCTGCTTCAGGCCTATTGCAGACAGAGTAGGGCAAGGCAGGAGTTCCAAGCAGTAATATAAAATAACGGAAATGGGTTAATTTAAGATATAAGAGCTAGCTAGAAAGATGCCTAAGCTATTGGGCAAGCAGTGTTCTAATTAGTAGAGTTTCTGTGAGATTACTTTAGGTCTGGGAGGCTGGGAAACAAACAAGCAGCCTCCACCAAAAGATCTGACCTGGGTCCTCTGAATACTTGATAGTGTGTAGCTTGGTGTTCTTGTGGGACCCCAGCAGTAGGAGCCTGGGCTGGAAGCAGTCTCGGACTCTTGCCCGCTTTTTGGACCCTTTTCCTCCTACAGGGTTGCCACATCCAGCCTTCATGAGGGCATGTGCCTAGTCTTATTTATTGTAGCTTGTTGTGCCATGTTTGAGGATATCCCTGGGAGGCCTGCCCTTTTCTGAAGGGAAGTAGAGGAGGAGTGGATCAGGGGGAAAGGGAAGGTTGGGAGGGGCTGGGAGGAGAGAAGGGAGGGGAAAAGTGCAGTCAGTATGTAACATATGAGAGAAGAATAAATAAAAAAAGAAAAAAAATTGAAATATATTTTAAAGTCAGCATTGTCTCCCATCATTAATAATCTCAATGGAAACACTAGCAGCCTTTCTGTTGGTCAGGACCTTGTACCTGGAGTGAACCCCTCTCCTGCTGCCTACATCCTATCTTCCACACTCTGCTGCTCCTCAGGAAATTGAGGCAGATAAAGACAGAGGAGACTGGTGCCCGGATCCTGCCCTGACTCCAGTTTAATCTAGAAAGGGATCAGATTCCTGAGCAGGCGGCTCTTCTCAGCTTCCCCTCAGTCGGGTCTGGGTGGCAATAGTGAGCATCAGGAGAGGAGGGTGTGTGTGGGGGGGCATCTAGAGGACCAAGGGGTTAATTCAGTGACTAAATGGTCTCCAGGCACAAGCACTGGATTTGAGCTTAGCACCAGAAGTTCAGCCTATGAAGAAACCAAGGACAGATAACACAGCAAAGCTGCCACGTAATAGAGCATGCGCTGGAGAATCACGCTTTGTGTAAATGTCCCACTTTACCGGGCATCCCTGAGCCTTTGAGCTTCCTCCAGTCCCAGCCAAACCTGCTACCTGGAAGTGTCTTCCTCCTTCTCCAGACCATGCCCTTGTCTGTTACTATCCACATGTCTCTGTTCTTAATTTTATACAGGGACATAGGAACCTGAACATCCCAGGTTCAAGACACAGTCCATTCCTGTAACATGCTGGCCTCAGACAGACCTAGGTGTCATAGGTGACAGAGCAACTCTCCAATTCCAGCTGCCTTCTTCTTACCCAACTGCCTGAGCTGGTCTGAATGCTTTTCCCTAGGTTCCTTCCGGCCTGGCATCCACCCCATCTTTCTGGGAGCAAGTGAAGTTCCATGACTGTCCACCTGAGCAGAAGATTTTGGCCCTGATGGTGACAGGCGTGGTTCCACCTGCCAGCCCTGGAACCCCTTGCTGAAACCTAAATGATGCTTCAGCCACATCGCTCCCATCAGGAGTGGGATCCTCCATCTCCCCAAAGGGGTCTGCTTCCTTTCCACTCAGTTGTCTAACAACTCTATAGATGGGGGCTTAGGGTGGCCCTGAGGTCTTAGGCAGGGTGGTTTGAAGCACACTCTCCAAAGTCATTGGACAGAAGACAGAGTAGTTCTGGGAGGACTTTGGGAGTGTGGGATCTGCAGGTAGCTGAGGGAGGGTGTGCCTAAGAGGCCACTGTACTGTTTCCTGGCATGCTCATTGGTAAAGTATAGTGCTCCAAGCCACAATGAATCAATGTCCAAAATGTTACCTAGACAACCCAAATGTATCAAGATTCCCCCCCCCCCAGGTCCTTACCTTCTTCAGACCTGACAGGTGCCATGAAACTGTGAGCAATTAAAGCAAAAGCTGACCAACAATGGCCACCTCTGTGTAGGTGACCAACAATGACCACCTCTGTGCAGGTGGCCAACAATGACCACCTCTGTGCAGGTGGCCAGCCCTCTTTTCTCACTGCTCTGTGGTGAGGGTGCTGTGCCTGGGCTCCTGGATGGCACCGTTTGTCTTCCTCTGGGCTGGAACAGTTTCATCTCATACATGTTGCTGGTTTCATACATACATATGTGATGTCTAGCACGAACAGAACCCCCAAAGTGCCCTATTACAGGCTATTCAGGAGGGAGTTTGCCTTGCTTACTCTGACTCCCCAAGGCAGTGATTCTCAGCCTGTGAGTCAGGACCCCCTTGGGTTCACAAATCAGATATTTACATTACAATTCATAACAGTAGCAAAATTACAGTTATGAAGTAACAACAAAATAACATTATGGCTGGGGGTCACCACAACATGAGGAAGTGTATTACAGAGCCATAGCATTAGGAAGTAGAGAACTATGACCCTAAGTGCTATTGAAGGAAGGGGAGCATTGTTCCTACTGCAGGTCAATAGTGGGCATTCCCTGTGGGAACCTACTGGACCCCACTGAAGGTGCTGGCCACATCCTTTCTAAATAGTCTCTGCTTATTTTTATTCTTATCAAAGGATGAGAGATACAAAAACCAAAGATCCTAATTGGCAACAGACCTGTACTCGGAATATTTATTTTTTGAAGTTGGGTGAAATGGCAAAAAAAAAAAAAAAAAAAAGTGTTGGAGATTTGACTGACACACAAGAGGTAGAGAATTCTGGGAAATGGTCACTGACCCAGGTCCAGGTCTGCATCAGTGCTCCTTCTCATTGTCTGACAGAAGTTGCTTAAGGAATGGCTTGTTTTGGCTCATAGTTTGAGGGGATACAATCCACGGTGGTGAGATGCCATGGTGGTGGCTGTGTGAGGCAGCTGGTCACATGACCTCTGCACCCAGGAAGCAGAGCAAGGTCAATGTTAGTGCCCATCCCACTTTCTCCATTTTGTTTAGTCTGGGATCCCAGCTCCTGGGATGGTGCCACCCACATTCAGGGTGGCTATGTCCTCGGTGAAACCTTTCTGGAAACATTCTCAAGCTCAGAGATATGTTTCCATGGTGAGTCTAAGTCCAGAAGAGCTGGCTCTGAAGATGGACCATCACACACCAATCTGAGTAGTTGGGATTAGGATTCTCAAGCCTCTAGATCTTTTGGAATCGAAGCATACCTTCCTAGTTTCCAGGGAATCATTTGATGTTAGGTGCCACATGGCAGATATTATCATTATATCTGTGGCTGTATTTGGGAAAAGTGTCAGACTCTCTTGACTAGTGCCTAGATTTTTGTTTTAATAAAAATATCTTCCACTTTTCTGGGCAGAGTTATGAAGCCATAGTCATAGTGTTTGTTCAGATTCTGGCACCAACTGAGATTCATCTATTTCCCAAATAAAATATGCCAAGACTGTCACAAGAAGTCTGGTCACACGAAGCATCTTTCTCAGGAGCAAATTGGCAGTATTTTGTCCAGGCTTGGACTCTGGGATGGATGTAAGGACACAGCCCAGAGAGCACTGCCTTTCCTGTACTGGCTTAGAATTGCTAGAAGTGGTCCTATGCATGGAATGAGCCTCCTGCCTTCACTCAGATGTACCGGGTGACAAATAAGGTGGAGAGAAGCAAGCAGAAATCTTTTTATTCTTATGTTTGTGTCCCTGCAATTCATGGGACTTAAGAGTGAAATCCAACACCAATTTAACATAGTAGGCCATCACAAGAGTTCCCCCCATGACTGTCAGCCATATTCCCATTTTATCTCTCCCCAAAGATTTCTCTTTGGTATGATATGTAAGGCAGAGTCTAAAACCTACAAGCAATGAGTCAGAGAGGATCCTTTCAGGTGTGGGCTGGAGGTGTGGACAGAATGAATAGGGTGGAGGGAGTCCATGTTACCAAGAGAAAGCACAGGTCTGCTTTCTCACCCTCCTGGTCTCCATAAGATGAGTGGCTAAGTCATGCCTTCCCTCCCAAAGCTAGAGAAGTAGCTGAGACTTCTACATCCTGATCCATAGCCAGAGGGGCGGGGGGGGGGGCAGAGAATATGGACTTGGCATGAGCTTTTGAAACCTCAGAGTCCACCCCAGCTACATACTGCCTCCAACAAGGTCTCCTCTCCTAATCCTTGTAATCCTCAAACCCTTCCACTCCCTAGGGACTAAGCATTCAAACATGAGCCTACAGGGGTCCTTTTTATTCAAACCATCACAGGCTGGGATGATAACCATTCCATTTGGAATTTCTGCATGAAAAACGTTTCCTTGCTTATTCAAATACTTATTTTGAACAGTATAAACTTTTTTTTAAAAAAAATCCATTTAGTATTTTAAGCTACAATTCAAGACAAGTTTTATATCCCTGATCCAAAATGCCTGGGATTGAAGGTATTTCAGATTTTCTCTGATTTTGGAATATTTTTGTCTATATCATAAAACATCTTAGACTGAAACCAAACATAAACATGAAATGATTTTAGAATTTTATATCCTAAAAGTAACTTCCCTACAATATTTTAGTGTACCGAAGTGAGGTCAGTTATGGAATTTGCCACCTGTAGTAGTATCATGTTTGTATTTGTCAATATGGAGGTTTGAAGATTATCTTAGAGTTTGGGTTTTCTGCCCAGGGTACTCACACTGTGGTGCCATATTTATTTGTCGTTCAATGGTTCCAGCTTTGACCATTTGGAGCTCATTCAGGTTGGTTTTGTGGGCATCTTCCCACAACCCATTCCTTCCTTCCCTCCATGACCTATACTTCAAGGTGTCACAAACCTAAAGTAAATAATTTTTTTCCAAGATACCAAACCAGTACTGTTGGACCAGCAATGCAGCGTAATTTTGAACTTAGGGGCAAACGTCAGATGGCATGTTGAAATATGAGTTGGGTTAGGATAGGGTAGTAGCACCATACTGGAGACAGAGCCTGGGGTCTCTAGAATACTCAACACATTTCCATGCTGAGTTACATTCCCTGCTGTAATGGTGTGAATGAGGAATGTCCCCAACAGGCTCCTGTATCTTGACACCTGGTCTCCATTGATGGCCCTATTTCAGAAGGCTATGGAGGAAGTAGGTCACTGGGGACAGGCTCTGAGGTTTCATAGCCTGTCTCTACTTCCTGTTCTCCCTCTGTGTATTCTCTGTGGGGATGATGTGATATCTCTGCATGTCCTTCCTTCCACGATGGCCTGTAACCTCTGGGGAACTTTAACTTAAAATATCCCTCTTTATCTTCTAAATCATTTTTGGTTAGGGCATTTTATCATAGCAACAGAAAAATAATGAACTCAGCAGTCTAGGGTGATCTGCTGAAAATGGATAAGAATCATGCATCGTCCCGGGAGCCAGGTAAAGGCCTCAGAGTCCACCAAATAGATGGAACCCAGGAGCCATAAAGGCAATGCCCAGAACTGAGTCATTTGCTGACAAGAAAGTTCCAGAAAGCTTTGCTTCTGCCCTGCACCACCAGGGATACTACAGAAGAACCACAATAATTTCTGGGAGTTTGCAAGCTGAGCAAGCTGAGGAAGAGCACCCTGGGACATTGGCAGACAATGATGGGCCTAGCTGTGGAATGCGGACTTAGGGGGATTGAGAGGGAAGTGATTCATGGGCTCTGGAGGTTCTATAGCAACCCTGGACACTTCAGCTTTAAGATCATCTCTGTTTCCATGAGAGACGTGAAGGGAGAGCAAGGACTCTGTCTGGGACACAAATGCTGTCTGAAGCTTCTGATGCTCATTCCTGTCTCGTACCTGTGCTCAGTAGTGAAACGCCACAAGGTCGGGGTGTGTGTGTATGTGGGGGAGCTCAGCAAGAGCCATGTGCTGTGACAGGTGCTGAGACACAGGCAGAGTCTCCTGAACAGCAACACACTGCCATCTGTTACAGCTTGGCTCCTGGAACCCCGACTAGGGGTGGCAGAGGCAGTGAAGGAAGTACGGACACACTTAAAGGAAAGCTGGGGCCAGGTGAGGGTGCTCACTCTGATGGAGGGCACCTACTAATCAGCACAACCCAGAACCTCAAGTGTGTTTCTTATGCACATCCCAGAGGGAGGGGTTAGCTAGTCTCCCTAGGCGGTCTCTGTATTGAGCCATCTCAGGCTGTAAACATGCAGGGGAGGAAGCTGTAGGTGTTCACCTTTGCACACACCCGTCGCTCTCTCACACTTGGATTCCCAACCAAAGTTTTGCCAGCCCTGTTGAGCCTTACCTGCCAATCTCATGGGGCTGAGATATTGGCGTCCTCCTTGTGACTGTACCCATGTCAACCGCACACATTCAGTCATGATTTCCTCTGCTCCCTACAGCAGTGAAGATACCTATGCCGCACATATGATCATTCTCTAATTAACAGCTCACGGTTGCTCAGGCCCAGGCAAACTCACCTTTCTATGTCAGTCGCCAGGATGACTGAAGCCTTTAGGGAGATGACTCTGAAGAGGGTCAGCTATAAAGTCTACTTTCAGAGAAGTTTCCTAGTGCATTGTGGGAGCCTTGCCTTAGACAGTTGCTAGACCTTTGCCCAAATAAATAATTTCAAATACGTCTAAACTTCAAATTTTCTTGCCTATAAAGTGAGTGCTTTAAAGACATTCAAATTAGAGGTTTAGGGGACAATGATTTCTTGTCATCCTCAGATTTAAAAGGGTGACCCTAACCACAAAGCCCTAATCCCAGAAGTCATCCCAGTGAACTCTCGACTTAGCTACATGGAGTTCTCTGTAAAGATGAACAAATTCATGATGTCCAGGAATTCTCTCAGTTCTAAATTTTTCAAAAACTAAGATCTAAGCATTATCTTCCTCAGGGCTCCTTTGATGTCACAGTTCCTCAGGCTATAGATGAAGGGGTTGACCATGGGTGTCACCACGGTGAAGATGACAGTGGCCACTGTGTCCTGTACTGTGTAGGTGGATGACGGGTGCATATAAATGCCCAGGATTGACCCATAGAAAAGGGAGACCACAGTGAGGTGAGAGCCACATGTGGATAGGGCTTTCCTTATTCCATGGGCAGATTGTAGCTTCAGAACCTTAGAGAAGATGTAGGCATAGGAAACAATAATGCATGTAAATGGTGTCAGAAATACCAGTCCACCCACGGTAAAGACCATCAGGTCATTAATAAAGGTGTCAGAACAAGAGAGCTTCAGGATAGGATACGGGTCACAGAAGAAGTGGTGCACTGCATTGTGGGAACAGAAGGTGAGTCGAACCATGAGGAGAGTGTGCAAGAGAGCATGCAGGTTTGTGATGACCCATGATAAAACCACCAGGAGGACACAGAGTCTGGGCCTCATCATCAGGGTGTAGTGGAGTGGGTGACAAATGGCCACATAGCGGTCATAGGCCATCACACTCAGGAGGAAGCCATCCATGTTGCTGAATGCTATGAAGAAATAGATCTGGACCATACACTCTGTGTAAGAGATGGACTTGCTTCCCAACACATGGTTCACCAGAGCCTTGGGGACAGTGACAGATGGAGCACTGATGTCGACACTGGAGAGGTTGGCCAAGAAGAAGTACATGGGTGTGTGGAGACGAGGGTCACAGCTGACGGCCAGCATGATAAGAAGGTTCCCAGAGATGGTGACCAAGTACATCCACAAAAACATCCCAAACACAATCTCTTCTTTCTCTGACTGTCCAGTGAGTCCGAGGAGGAGGAATTCTGTGACGATTGTCTGATTGTCCCCATCCATGTCTGTGGAAAACAGTTTTATCATGCAGTCAGACCATTTGCTAACATCTGAGCAAAGACATATTGTTTGAAGCCGTTTAGTGATGGGCTGAGAATGAACTAAAACTGAATTGTATCTTTTGTATCTTAAACCAAATCCTGGTTCATTTCTACAAGTTTTATTTATGAGTGGCTGAAGTTTTGTAAATTACTCCTATTGGCTGGTTCCAAACTTGTTTGCTTTCTTTCACAATATTTAAACTTATTATAATGATTGAAGGAATATAATTCACTTTATAGATAAAGAAACCTATAGGAAGCCGGGTGATGGTGGCGCACGCATTTAATCCCAGCACTCGGGAGGCAGAGGCAGATGGATCTCTGTGAGTTTGAGGCCAGCCTGGTCTACAAGAGCTAGTTCAAGGATAGGCTTCATAGCTAGAGAGAAACTTTGTCTTGAAAAAAAAAATCAGTTGCTTACTAGAAGGAAGAACTCAGGACAATCTTGTGATTTTCCTTTTACTATATAAACACACACATGTATGTATATGTGTTTACACAAGCTATTTGTTTTTTAAAACAAGACATTGCCACTGCACCTAGGCTGGACTTGATATCGTGAACTCCAGCTATCCCTCCCCTCCCCCCCCATATTAGGCTACTCAGCACTGGCAACTACGGGTTTAAGAACCCATCTGGCTACCTTTATGCTGTATTTCATACAGCTGCCATTTGTTGACAGTTTAACCACATGGCAAATTGTTTATCAAATGCTGTCCTACAGATGTGCAGATTGTATTTGAGGCTCTGCTATATTCTCAGAATTTTGGCTGTTCCTCAGCTTTGATAGATCTGTCTAGTGGTTTTCAACTCTCAGCGTTTTATCTGCCACAAAGCTGTTTAACCCCAGTTCACCGCTGCTGGTCCACCATTCCAGCTCCCTGCAAGTTCTTCTCACTTCCTACATCCCAAGAGGAGCAGGTATAACTGTAGGAATTACTTTTTAAGGATTTATTTTATTTGTTTTTAATTATGTGTGTCTCTGTGTGAGTGTGTGCAAGTGAGTGTACGTGCCTATGGAGTCAGGAGAGGGCATTGGATCTCCTGGTTTGTTGTGAGCCACCTAATACAGGTGCTGGGAGAACTGAACTCAGATCCTCTGCAAGAGCAGAGAATGCTTTTAACTACTGAGCTACAGCCCCTGGGTTATTTCTGTCTGGAGGAAAGAGAGCTACTGATTGGCAAATGAATGCAGTGTATTTAAAAGATACTTTCTGCAGAAGAAATGTCCAGAGGCAGGGGTCAGGTAAAATAAGACTACAGCATCCTTGAGAGAATTACTGGTGTTTCAGCAGGGAAGGAGAGGAAGCTTTTTCCTCTAGAGGACAAAGGAGTTGGAAGGATAATAATAAGAAAGAAGCAGCATGGAGAAGCATGGGGAGAACCCTCTTTGGGGTTGGCTAAAGATCTACGTAGAATGGAGGCAAGTGGTGCCTGTTACTGTGAGTGAAATTAGTGAAAGCAAGAGTACACTGCAGAGATGTGAGCTCATCTTACCTGGACCAGCTTCTAAAACCAGGGCAGGTGGCTAGAAGAATAGCAACCATGTAGCCTGAGCACATTCCATGTGTGATCACAGATCACAATGGGTGGACGTAGAAAAACAAACAGCAAGGCAGGCATTTGAAGCATCTTACCTGGAGACTATCTTTTAGTGTGGAGCTCTCTCTCTCTATCTCTCTATCTCTCTCTCTCTCTCTCTCTCTCTCTCTCTCTCTCTCTCTCTCTCTCTCTCTCTCTCACACCACACCCCACCCAACCTCTCCTGTCTTCTCTTCACCCCTCTTCCTCCTCATGCTCCGAATGGCTCCTTCTTCTTCAAGCTACAGTTTCTGAGCCTCTCCCTGCTAACCTAAGTTGACGGCTTCCTTTTCCTGTCTGGAACCTTGCCTTGCAGAGAGACTGCTTGTATCCTGGTGACCGAGAACGGTTTAAGTGTTGACCAAGATCTTTTCCTCTGGTCCCAGTTCCCCATCGGTGGCTCTGTCTGCTGTTGAGGTAGTGGAGCCTCACCTGCCTGGTCAGCATGCCTTTCTTGCTGTTGTCTCTGCTGTCAGTAACTTTCACACAATTCTCATGTCTGAGGATTCCATGCTTGATGCTGGATTTGGGTCAATTCAATTGTGGGACATTTCACCACTGGAGAACATCTAGGAAGAGACATATGACTCCCTGTGGCCAAGCTTTGGTGATGAGAGTAAATAGACCTGCCCTCCCTGGAGATCAGGGTTGCCGTAACTATGGATGACACACTGGGGCACCCCTAGGGCCCATTCCTCAGAGGTCCCCATTAGGGACCCGTGCTAAGAGTTCATTGTTTGCATTCTGTCTGAACACTGAGAATATTGCAATATAACCAATCCCCGTTGAAGCAATTGTACAAACATGTCCACCTCGCCTCCCTTTCCTGTGAGAGGAGGGGCAGAGAGGAGGATGCACAGGGACGATGAAGTAGCTTATACACCAGAGCCAGCTGTCAACACTGTGAGAAACGCAGTAAAAACAAAGCAGAAAGTGAAAACCCTCAGAAATACAGGTTTTGCCATTGTCTGATTTTATTTCTTAAGCGTATGAGTGTTTACTTTGAAAGGCTATGAACCACATGTGTGACAATGAAGGAAGTCAGGAGAGTTCCTGGGACTGGAATTATAGACAGTGATAAGCACCATGTGGGTGCCGGGAGTCCAGCCTGGTCCTCTAGGAGAGCAGCAAGTGCTTTTTAACCCATTAGCCTTCTCTCCAGCCCAAGTGTTTACTATATTTATACTTCTATCAGGATACTGAAATCTTAGCCACGTTTCAAGCCCCAAACAACGATGTGATGGCGACCCTATTGTCACTGGATCATTTTACCCAGGCATCATCAACTAACGTGAACATGCTGTTTTCAATCTTTTTATTTTGTTTTATTATTTTATTGCTGTGGTGGGAATTGAAACTGCGGTTTCACATATGCCCGGCAAAGTGCTCTGTCCATCTAGCCTCATTTTTATCCTTCCTTCTTCCTTCTTGCTCTCCCTTTCTGCATTCTTCCTGTATATATGTGTGGGAGTGCACACATGCAGGTCAGAGGGCATCCTGCAGGATCTGGCTCTCCTTCCACTATTTAGGTTCTGGGGATCAGCCCAACACAGGTTATCTGGCAGGGCAGCAAGTATCTTTACCTGCTGTGCCATCTTTTCCCCGTCCTCTTATCCAGATATTTAGAGCAATTTTTTGAAGTTGTTGTTGATAATAGCAAGATCCTTTACAGTGGATGAGTTTTGGCTATGAAAGAAATCCCCTCCCCAAATTTTAGAGTTCTGCATGTAGCAGGATAAATCTTACAGGTGGATTCTATTCTCTGTTCATATGATTTTATTTTCTTTGATAATCTCATACGTGTAAATACTGAGTTGGGGGCATTTTCGCATCCCGGCTCCTCTCACTCTCCCCACCTTCCTTCCTAACAATTTCCTTACTACACTGATGTCCTTTCCCCCACACTGGGTTTTGTTGTAGATGCATGCATGAGCTTGAGTGTGGGGGATATTTTTGGAACACATCTCTGCTGGTCAATAATTAAGTCACTTATACTTACTATGATTACCCTCCAAGAAGGGTTTACTTCTACCACTAAGTTGTTTTCTCCACGTCTTATCCTGTTCCTCAACTTTTATTATTCCTTTTTTGTTATTCACTTGGTTCTTTTTCATATCATTCTGCTTTGATCCCCTCTTCTCCTTTCTGTATATTTTAAGTTGTTTTCTTAATGATTACTTTGGATGCTGTAATTAGCATCATGATCTTACAACAACCTCGCCTGAATAAAGTCAACTTAAGATTCAAATTGAGATATCTTGGGTTCAAATGAGTTCC
Organism: Alexandromys fortis; assembly: GCF_014885135.2. NCBI lineage: Eukaryota > Metazoa > Chordata > Mammalia > Rodentia > Cricetidae > Alexandromys > Alexandromys fortis. The sequence continues at coordinate 48,224 of NW_026068364.1, forward strand.
TTTATGTCTCTTGTTCTCCTGCGCTCTTTAATGAGGTCACATATTTCATCTTTATATGTATGACATATAATGTAGTATGACAACTAATATAAATTTATGATTATTATTTTATGCATTGGCCTTTGGATCACATAGAAAGGGAGAATCGCTGACCCAAGTACAGCAGTCCTTGCCCTGTGTGTTTGCCATCATCACTGTCTAGTACACTTTCATTTTAGCCTGAAGGTTTCCTCTTATTACTTCTTTTATTAATATAATAAATAATAATATTATTATTTACTGAAAACACACTCCTTGGCTTCTGCTAATCTAGAGACATCTTAATTTTTCTTCATTCTAGAAGCATAGTAATGTCCAGTAATAATTCTAAGGTTTTGTTTTTCTTTATTTTCTCTTTTTTATATACCTTTGGATTTTAGGGGTGATATCTCGCTAAATAGGTGGGAGTAGCCTGAAAGTCCTTATGGAATCTAGGCTGAGCTAGAACTCATGATATGCGGCTTGACCTCCTGAGTACAGGGATTACAGACATGCATCACCATGTCTGTCGGTCTGCAAAGATGCTGTCCACTTCATTCAGCTTCCACAGCATCTGGTGAGAAGTGGGTGTTTGGTGTTGGCCAGGGAGCCTTTATCCAAGGAGTCACTTCTCCTGTTTGCACTTTTCCTCTGATGTCTTCTGCCTCTGCTGGTTATTTTGAATGTGGGACCCCGGAGATAGCTGCTCCACCATCTTTCATCTTTATGTATTTCTAGACTTGCTATTCTAATCTGCAGAACTTTTAGACTGTTCATGGGTGTGATTATTGAAACCTTAAAATGTGTATTTATATCTAAATAGAGATACATGTATGGTTTTGTGTATTAGCCTAATCCTATAGCTATGTATAAATCTATCTTGGCATTTAACTTTTGCTCATTTATAATTAAAGGAAACACATCTCAACGGATAAAAAAAAAAGCTATTTCCAAACAAGGTACAATTGAGCCCACGCCTTTTGAATTTTCCTTTTGTCAGTCTTCCCTTGCCTTTCGCATTCTCAATTGTTTTGAGAATCTTGGGCAAACATTTTGTCCAATAATTATTTTATTTTGGTCTGATAACTTCATAATTATAGTATTGTTATGACTTTGGGGAAGAACCCCCTCTGTGGGATGTTTCCCTCACACCATCATGTCACAGCAGGGACGCATGACCTCAGCATGAGCAATCACTGACAATGTCGAACTTTATTGCTTGGCAAGGAGGTACTTAGCATCTCTCCACTGCACAGATTGTTTTTCCCCCACAATAATCTGGTTTTTGGCACCAAGGCACTCATTCCAGCTGCCTTTCATGGGAGAGGAGAGGACCAAGCTCCACACTCTGCAGGATACAAAGGGGACATCTCTTAGAGACCTGTCTCTTGTCGCCTGTTCATGTGTTTGTTCTTTTGCTTGTTTAGTCAGTATGGACTAGCTGATGTTAATTTCCTATTTTGAATCACGATGACAACTAATATCCCTCTTTCCCAAGATGCTTGGGATCAGAAGTATTTGGTGTTTCAAAAGTCTTCTAATCTTGGAATAGTTACACACACACACACATATGTGTGTGTGTGTGTGTACTATTGTTGTATGTAATATATATATCAAAATACTCTGAGATGGAATCCAGGTCTAAACATGCAACTCTTTTTGGTTTCACGGATTCTTGTATATATGCAGCCTGGGGGCAACTACACAGTGTATGTAATGCGCCTGTTTTGACTCCTTCCAGCCACACGAGGTCACCTGTAGAATATCTGTATCATGCTGGCATTCGAGGGGAATATTAAAATTTCAGTTTTTGGACCTGGGATGCTCAGCCTGTGGTACTCTATCTGTTGCCTGGTTAGCCATGGGGAGCATCTGTTTTGGGGGCTGTCTTTTTGACGGCCTTATTCCTCTTTTCTGTCTTTTTTTCTGCTTCACCCTTCCCTCTTCTTGGATCTCTCCCTTTCTAGAGTACAAGAAGCCCAGGATTTTGTCAGTCTCTTTCCCCCGAGTCATTGTGGGATAGACAGACAGACAGACAGACAGACACAGACACACACACACACACACACACACACACACACACACACACGGGCAGATACTAGGATGGTTGTTTGAAAACAGGCTCAGCAGTGCATGTGAGGACTCAGTCTAAACAGTCAGGTTTATAACGACTCAGGGTTCAGCAAGTAGACAAAGCCAGTTTCCAAGGCCCATGTAGCCAAGGGGCAAGGTCCAGAACAAAGTGATCTACTGAGGGTCCACTGACTTTACTTGAGAGAAACTTCCAGAAAGCTTTGCGACTGTCCTGAAACACCAGAAGTCAAAATACTACATAACAGTAATTTCTGGAAGTTGTAATGGCCAGCCTATCTATGGCAGGGAGGTTCCTCTATTTGCAGCAGACTTTCAGCCTGGTGGGTTTATAACATTGATGTAACATCTAATGGAGGTGATTCATGAGCCCCCAGTGGCCCTGGTGTGTCGCAGTCCCTGGTCCCTCTGGGGAGAGCAGTGTCTGGGGCTCAGTGCTGAGTTGAAGGATGACCGTTTGTTTCAACATCCACTGAGCTGATGCAAACTTTTCTAAGTTGTTTTAATTGGCACACCAAGAGTTGACTCCCCAAAGGCTAATTAATAGTAAATAGAAATTGCTTGTGGAAGAGAGTATGCGGTATCCCCCAGGAGTCTAGGCTGAGGGGAAAATAAAGGCCCTGGCCGAGGCATGGTCCCTATTAACTCAGGCCCTGGGAGAAAAATCACCAACGTGGCTGCCACTGGGGAGGAAGATGCAAACTTGGTACAGGGTCTGCCTCTGAGGAAAGATGGCACCAGGGACCCCACATGGTGCCTCATTTTTATTAATTGAGTTTCTCACACACAGACTACTAGGGCCAGGATGAACCTATCCAGACCTCTAGAGGAATATCTGCCTGTGAGGGGAGCTTTAGAGAGATAACCTGGGGAGACAACAGAGATGCAGGGAAGTGGGCGTTCAGCAGGAAGGGAATGAAAGCCAGGAAGTTCATGTAGAGTTGACCAGAATGCAATGGGCACACCAATTTCTATAATAATTAGTTTCTAAGATGTTGATGGGGACCACTCCCCTTTGTCTCCGGATGGATCCCTTAGTAATTTCATTGACTTTCCCTCATCTTGATTCTCTATCTTCCTCCTCATTCAACTTAAAAATACTTTTTTATTTTTAAAATTATAATTACACCATTTCCCCCTTACTTTTCTTCCATCTAAACCCTTCCATATACCCCTTCTTGCTATCTTTCAAATGTGTGGCCTCTTTTTTCCATTAAGTTTTGCAACATGCATATGTGCTTATGTATATACACACAAATGCATTTATATTTGTAATATATTGTGGAAGGACGCTTAAAAGAAATCCCACACTAGCTCAGAAGTGAGAAATAGATGGTTATTTATTTAGGGATAAACTCTTTCAGCAACTACATGGCATCTCCCTGACTGCACCTTCTTTCCTCCTCTATCTCTGCTTAGAATTCCTGTCTTGCTATATTCTGACCTGCCATAGGCCAAAGGAGCTTCTTTATTAGCCAATGGTAATAAAACATATTCACAGCATGCAGAGGAGAATCCCACACAGGGACATTTTTATTCAAACAACAATAGTAACCATTTGTCCTAGGACTCTGATTCCAACATTACCTTGACAAATGCCGTTATATGTTATAGTGACAAACACAGGATGAGACATTCCTGCCACCAGAGTGGAGGAGACTGTGGGGAGACTGTAGTCTGTTCCAAGGATCACCAGGACCCTGTGGTTACTACACTCTGGGTTCACGAGGGGCCAAGAGGAGAGTTTAGTGGCTCTAAGGAAATCCTGTGTCAAATCACTATTAGTCTTTTCTACATGGAGAAAGAATAGTTTGCCTCTCCTGTGTTTCTATAAGAGTTGGGTGACAGGACACATTTGATGCCTGAGGAGAAACAAATGGCACCTGTGTGGAGGAGAGAGATGTGCAGGGAGAGAAAGTGATGAGATTCCCCAGAATGGAGATTGTTATAGTCAGAGGCAGGACAGGGTCTGGAAGAAGCTGATGGTGAGGACAGCAAGGACCTGTAAGTCAGTAGTATGGGGAGAAAAGAAGCAAGGACCCAGAGACCATGAAGGGAGAACTACTGAAAAGTGACCACTGTCCCAACCCAGAAGATGAAGGGCAGACCTATCTGGATGTGAGGAAAGAACATGGCAAGTAACATTGTACACACTTGAGCTCTAGTATAAACTAGAATAGGGCTGGACACTCTGACCCATATTCCAGAATAGGCTTGCACTTGGACTCAGAAGTCCTGAGTCCCAATTATAATCCTGACATTAATTCAAGTCCCCATGTCCCTAGGCATGACTGGGACTCTAGACACTTCAGCTTTGTAAAGGAAATCTTTGCTTCCTGTAGCCCATGGGAATGTGCAGGGACACTGAGCATCTTTTGATGAGCACAACTACTACCCAAGGTTTCCTGGTACTTCCGAGGCATCCCTAAGAGTCTTGCTGAGGAACAAAACCCTTGAAACGTTAGGTGGAATGAGAAGGGGATAGGTAGTGTTCTGAGCTATAGAATGTAGGAGAGGGACCTCAGCTTGGGAGAAGGGAGAAGCGTCAATACCTCAGTTACCAGAGACTCTGAGAATGGAGCACTCTATTATAACCAACAACCTCTAGTTGTTATCATGGGTGAGTTAAACTTCCTATGGGTCATTTGCCAAGCTAACTGCAGTTCTGTTTGAGGCCACAGGGGCAGGTGGCTCCATCTCTTAAAATGCCCCGATCATTATGGCAGCCAGCATCTCACAGGATGTTAAACTTATCCCAGTCCAGAATGTTTTCAAATGTTCTCAATTTTTCTTATTTGTGAACTGAGAATCTTAGAATCATCTCCTTAAAGAGATAAAGAGCGTGTAACAGAGAGTATTAGTCAGTGCCCACAAAGAAGCATAATCACAATCATCAATTAGTAACCCAAGGCAAGGTCATGTGAACACTGGACCAGTCTAGGTACATCTTTATAAAAATGAAGAAATAAATGATGTTTAGGAGAACTCTTATTGCCGCTTTGCGGGGCAGCTATTAGCAGTTCAGAGTTCAGAAGGAATCATGGAGGTGACACCTACTAGACTTCTCTATCTGAGGAGGTTAGGGGGGACGACAGTTACACTCTCTTCATGGTTTCCTACAGCTTATACACCCCAACAAAATCTTCAAGGCAACATAGGAATCACAATGTGCTTACATCTTATTTTTCAAGTGAATGTTTATAATGAATACAGGTAAAAACATGTTTTCCATCTCCCCTAAATGATTAAAAACAAAGTTATGCTGATAACCCACATACATTTACATCTAAGTATATTGTAAAAGATTAACAGACCATGAGCAAGCAGAAAGCATTTTTTTTCTCAGCCGTTTTGTTGGCAGGCTGCATATTGCTGTTACAAAGAATCAATCACTTTATTAATTATCTTAAGAGCTGATACCAATAGGTAATCTTAAAAGAATCACAAACCAAATATTTATACATAAAAGCCAGTTGGTTGTACTTTAAATCTATAGGGTGCATACCCACTGATTAATAGTTTTTTCTATCAGGAGCTTGAAGGTAGGAATGGGTACAAAGAATTAATCATTATGTTTGGTCATCAAGCAGCCCTAGAAAGGGAAAGTATGTCAGCAAGTAACAATTGCCTTGCTTTGTCTTTTTTTTTTTTTTATCTCAGCTGCTGTGTCCCTGTAAACTTTGGATTATTTTCTGGGGTTTTTCATCTCATAGCTATTACCAAAACTTCTGCTCTAACCTGAAGTTATTGCAAAGCTTTGTTTCAGCTTATGATGCACACCAAAACCTGTGACTGTGCCTTTCAAGATAAAGGGAACCCAAGTCAGCCTGGCTCCTGGGATTCAGATGTATTTCTTTTTTTTTTTTTTTTTTTTTTTGGTCTGGGGCTCAATTTTATTTAACATGTCAAGTATCTTTTGCTATTATTAACCAATAATAAATGGTTTACAATGACTTTAATGAATAACATTAATGGGATGACTTTTCCACACTAATAAGAAAGCACTTTAAAGCCTTGATGTTGTTAATGAAGACATTGTTAACTCGTTTTCTATGTAAATTCATTTCACTACATACTATCAACACAATCATCCAATTAAATAATTCACCCACCACCAGTTACAAAAGACTCTGACCGCGTAGATTACTTCGAGAAGCACTTTAAAGAAATTCACATAAAATATTGCACCAGCTAGTGGAAAGGGAATGAATTCATTTTGGCAATATGAATTCTGACATAGTAAATGTCCATATGTCATAGCTAATGCTTTTTTATTTTTTAACAAATTAGCAAATGAGATTACATGAAACTTGGCATTCCTGTTCTTCAAAAAATAGTTCTGAAGAAGATACAACTTCTGGATGTGGTAGCTTCCGTAACCTCAGTGCTCCTGGGGAGGTGGAAGGCAGAGACAGGAAGGCGCTGGATGCACACAGGCTGGCTATCCCGGCATATACAGTGGTAAACAAGGCGATCCTGTCCCAAACAAGCTCTAAAGATCCACCTGTGTTTTTGCTACTCCTACACTGGGCTCACAAACACCAAGTAGCCATGCTTGATGCTTTTATATGGGTGCCTTAGATTTGAACTCTGATCCTTATGCTTTTACAAGTGCCCTTGCTCACTGATCATCTCCCCAGCCCTATAGTTCAATATTTATTGAGGATTTTTTTAATCCATATGGTTTTCCCATTGCGTTCATTTTTTTCCTTTTTTATTAAGATTTTTTTTTTGGTTTTTCGAGACAGGGTTTCATCAATACAATCTTTTCTCAGTTTACATAGCTATCCCTGTTCCCACTCCCTCCTCTCCTCCCATTCCACCCTGCCTCCCACCCCACCCCTCAGAATAGGTAAGGCTTCCCCCATGGAGTGTCAACAAATTCTGACACTTTACTTCAGGAAAGACCCCCCCTATATTTAGGCTGAGCAAAGTATTCCTCCAGATAGAATATCCAGCTAAGACTCTAAGCAACAGCAGAGAAGATGCCTAACCTGGCCTTCCCCTGTAGTCAGATCGATGACTACCTTGATTGTCATCATGGATCCTTCATCCAGCAACTGATGGAAGCAGACACAGAGATCTACAGCGAAGCACTGGGCCAAGCTAGCAGAGACCAGTTCACTGAGCTCGTTTGAATCTGTCTCTCTCCATTAAAACCAACAACTTTGACAGAGTGTGCTTTATTGCATGACACACGCTGTGTCGTTGTCTGCCTGTGCATTAGATGCTGCTCAGTCTAACTGTGAAAGGTGAGGCAGATTCCTCATGCCCCACCTGTGCTGGGTCAGTATCTTGAATGTAGCAAACATCTGAAGCAAATTGCCAATCATCTTATCTAACAAATTAAAGTCATGGTTGTTCCCCAAAGCAGTTGTTATAGAAACTATTTCAAATGTATTTCTTAATCGTTAACTTGAGCTATGGTCTATTCAGCTCCTTTGGTGACACTCATAAGTCCTAGCTGTGTAAGATTTTCTTGTATTTATTTTTATCTATCAAAACTCTGTATAACCTAACTTTAGCATTATCAATTAGACAGTACAGCTGAAGGAGGAATCATCTTTATAATAATCCACAGGTAAAAATACCAAGTAGAATGGAATGTTTCCTTGAGAGAAACACACCACACTACAGACAGTTGGGATCTCCCCATACCCATGAACAGCATGCCAGATACCAGAGAAAGATGGCAGCAACAAATATGGAAAGGCACAGCAAAAGCAAAAAACATTCCAGGGTCTGTGATCTCAGGGCCTTCTCTGCTTCACCTATCAGGGCTGGTGGGATGACACCTTGAACTTTACTTGCCACCTGATTTTCCCCTCAGCTCTACAAATTTTAAATTCAAGGATCTGAGAATTATCTTCCTTAGGGCTCCTTTCATGTCACGATTCCTCAGGCTGTAGAGAAAGGGATTGGTCATAGGTATGACCACTGTGAAGAAGACAGAGGCCACTGCATCCTGTAGTGAGTAGGAGGAAGGAGGGTGCATATAAACTCCTAGGACTACCCCGTAGAAGAGGCAGACCACAGTGAGGTGAGAACCACAAGTGGACATGGCTTTTCTTATCCCCTGGGCAGAGGGCATCTTCAAGACATTGGAGAAAATGTAAACATAGGAAACAATGATGCATATAAATGGTATCAGAAATACCACTGCACCCTCAGCAAAGGCTGTGACATCATTGATAAAGGTATCTGAACAAGAGAGTTTCAGGAGAGGGTAGAGATCACAGTAGAAGTGGGGCACTGTATTGTGGGAACAGAAAGTGAGTCGGAGTAGGAGGAGAGTGTGTAAGAGAGCATGCAGGTTTGTGATGACCCATGATAGGGCCACCAGGAGGACACAGAGTCTCGGGCTCATCATCAGGGTGTAGTGGAGTGGGTGACAAATGGCCACATAGCGGTCATAGGCCATCACACTCAGGAGGAAACTGTCCATGTTGCCAAATGCGAATAAGAAGTAGATCTGCATCAAACACTCTGTGTAAGAGATGGACTTGCTTCCCACCATGTGATTCACCAGTGCCTTGGGGACGGTGACTGAGGAAAAGCAGATGTCGACACTGGAGAGGTTGGCCAAGAAGAAGTACATGGGTGTGTGGAGATGAGGATCACAGCTGACGGCCAGGATGATGAGAAGGTTCCCAAAGATGGTGACCATGTACATCCCCAAGAACATTCCAAAGACAACGTCTTCTTGTTCTGACTCTTCAGAGAGTCCCAGGAGGAGGAATTCTGTGACTGTCGTCTGATTGTCACCATCCATGTCTCTGGAGAAGAAAGTGAGATTCATATAGAGAAATCATTCACCAACTCTTGGAGAAAACTTTTTATGTAGTTTGGAAAATATTACTCATTAGTTTAGAAACAACTGCTAGTAAAATCATTTAAAATATATATTTTAAAATATTTTTATTGTTATTTATTGAGCTCTACATTTTTCTCTGCTCCCCTCTTTGCCTCTCCCCTCCCCCTTCAGTCCTTCCCCAAGGTCCCCATGCTCCCAATTTACTCAGGAGATCTTGTCTTTTTATACTTTCTACTTCCCATGTAGATTATATCTATGTAAGTTTCTCTTAATGTCCATATTGTTGTCTAAGTTCTCTGGGATTGTGGTTTGTAAGTTGGCTTTCTTTGTTTATGTTTAAAAACCACCTATGAGTGAGTACATGTGATAATTGTCTTTCTGTGTCTGGGTTACCTCACTCAAAATAATGTTTTCTAGCGCCATCCATTTTCCTGCAAAATTCAAGCTGTCGTTATTTTTTTCTGCTGTGTGGTACTCCATTGTGTAAATGTACCACATTTTTCTAACCCATTCTTTGATCAAGGGACATTTCCAGGTTCTGGCTATGACAAACAAAGCTGCTATGAACATGGTTGAGAACATGTCCTTGTGGCACGATTGAGCATCCTTTGGATATATACCCCAAAGTGGTATTATTGGGTCTTGAGGATAGGACCTCCTGAAACCGAAAAGATTCTGTAAAGCAAAGGACATGGTCAACAAGACAAAACAATAGCCTACAGAATGGGAAAAGATCTTCACTAATCCCACATCAGACAGAGGTCTAATCTCCAAAATATACAAAAGATCACATAATCCAATAAAAAAAAAAAAGGAGTACAGACCTAAACAGAGAACTCACAACAGAGGAATCTAAAATGGCTGAAAGACACTTAAGGAAATGTTCAACATCCTTAGTCATCAGAGAAATGCAAATCAAAACAACTCTAAGATCCCATCTTATACCTGTAAGAGTGGCCAAAATCAAAAATACTAATGACAACTTATGCTGGAGAAAAAAGCATAAGTTTGTGGGGAAAAGGGAACACTTCTGCATTGCTGGTGGGAATGCAAGCTGGTACAACCCCTTTGGATGTCAGTGTGGCGATTTCTCAGAAAACTAGGAAAATGTATTTTTATAGCAAAAGAGTGGTCCATTTGGAAGGAGTGAATTCTAATGAGTATAAGATTATTGATTCTGCTCTTGTTTGATTAATATCATATATTTTCATTTATACAACAGCTAACTCAGTCTAGCAATTGGCTTCTACATTGCATAGTTTACATGAAGAAACGGAGGAGTGGGCAGCTAGATGATTTAGCAAAATTGCTGATCAATATCAGTGAGAGTTCAAAACAGGTTAAAGGCCTTGTTCTCCGTGTTATACATATACACACATGGACAGGCACACTCACACATACAGAAGCACAACCACACTTAGGTGTATGAACACACATACACTATGCACAACACACTCATACATACACAAACAAACACATAGACACCATGAAACACAGACACACAAACATACTTTTTCTTATATGTTGTTTGGTCTGATTAGGAATTTCTGGCCTTACATAATCCTCCTGCCTTAACATACAACTAGCTGGGATAATAGGCAGGTACAAGGTCCCCAGAAATGTTTATGTTATATTAGCTACCATTTATTAAATTTTAATCTAATAAAAAGTCCCCACTAAGTGCCATAGATTATAAACCTGGAGGTGGCCCTGTGGCTTTTCCACATGCTCACAGTTGGGAAGATCAATAGTCTGACAGACTGGCTGGTGGTTAGGCCTTCACTTTCTATCAGCTACTAGGAGGTTTTCACCTCATTCACAGCTATTTGCCTGCTCACCTGAGCCACTGCCCAGATTCTTATATGCAGTGTTCCCACCTTTCCACATTCAGAACTGGGGGGGGGGGAGGCATAAGTGCATTCATTGTTTTTCCGTTGGAGATAAAATGTTTTACAAGTGGATAAAATGCAGATTTATGTGCATCTCAAAGAAAATCCCCAAGCTAAGACATCTCCATGGTCAGGAGGTCAGAAAAACATCTGGACTGCAATGCCCATGGAGGGAGGCAAGGCCATTACAGCTGAGAAGGGAGGAGAATCACCCTGGGGTGATCAGAGGCCTGGCTGTAGGGACAGAACATGACATGGAAATTGATGACGTTGGTTACAGGATGCTCGTGTGGTCCAGAAAGCGAGCTGACTGCTGCTGTGAGAGTGGAGCTAAGCACAGCGCTGAGATCGGAATCCAAGGTAACTTCCGGAGCGTTGCCATGGATGTAGACCAGCGTAACAACACCAGCAACAAAGATCTAAAGGGCTAGGGAGATGGCTCAGTGGGTAAAGCACGTGCCATATACGTGTGAATACCTGAGTTCAAATCCCCAGAACCCCCCTAAAACTCCACACCATAGAGCATGTCTGCTATCCCAGTGCTTTTATGGTGAAGTGAGAAGCAGAACTCTGTATGAGCGCTGTGACACCTACACTCCCAAACATACGTGGACACACACAATACATACATACACACAATTATATTTATAAAGCTAGGATATGCTTCCAATAAATCGAGGGAAGCAGACAGATGAGAAACAGAATAATGGGTAGTTCATAAGGACCATCAAAAGATCCTCTGCAAAAAAAAAAAAAAGAAAAAAAAGAAAAAAAAAAAAAGATCCTCTGCCTGTAGATGCTAATGTTCCTGAAGGAAGGTAGTTTCCTGTCAAAGAAATAGAGAAAGAGACTCAATGGGATGTAAAGGCAACTTGCTCCAGTGGGGCAGGACCACAGCTAAGGTTCATTCCTAAGAGCATTAAGCTTCAGTTATTCCAAATTTTCTCATGCTGTGCATTGAGAGATGTTGGACATTGAAATGCTCATTTGACAGGAATAATACTAAGATATCATTGGTTAAGCACTAGCTGTACAGCTTCCACAGGGCCCCAGTGCATCATAGTAGGTGATGCATGGATGCCCCTCTTTTTGATTGGCTCTTGAATTCCAGCTTTTGGATTTCAAATCCACTTCCCCTTAAGATTCATTATGGAGACAGAATGTTGCTGCCATGACTGTAAAAAAAGAATCTTCAGGATATATGTATTTATACATGTATGCATGTATGCATTTATGCAGGTAAATATGCATCTATGTATTGAGGGATATATGTGTATGTGTATCATATATGTTTACCTAAATATGTGTCTGCTATACTGAGTGATTTCTGTGTGTCGTAGGATTGTCGGGTGTGTCTGATATACCAGTCGTGCAGAAATGTCTGTGTCACTGGGGTCTGAGACCCTGAACCTTAAAGGCTGCTTTGTCTCTGGACTCCAGCAGCAGCCAACACTCCACTACCCGGTTTCAGTAACATCCAAGCAGCCACAGTCTGAGACACCTTCATTATACAACCACACACTCCAGGGGATAGGCCCAGAACAAAGAAGAGGACCAGGAAAAAATAATGTCACTCTCTGTCTAGTCTCTGTCTCTGTCTCCCTCTGTGTGTCTCTCCGTTTCTCTCTGCATCTCTGTCTCTTTGTGTGTTTGTGTCACTGTATCTCTCTGTGTGTCTCTCCCTCTTTCTGTCTCTGTTTCTGAACATTTTTTCTAACAGTCTGCAGTACCGCTCCTATACCTCTAAACTACATTCTGTTCTTGTGCTTTCTCTACCCACGTTGCAGCTTTGCCTGTGTGCCTAGAGCAGAGAACCTCGTGCAGGAACAAGGCACGGACATGGAGGAGTGAGACGCTTTTTCTCCTTTTACCTTGGCCTGGTGCAGAGGGACTGAATGAAGTTCTTTCTCTGTCATCCCATGTGCTCACGGCCATGGGAGTCTGTCTGCTGTGGGGTTGCCCTCTTCTGATTCCCCACCCTCCTTACCTGTGTGCTCTTGGCTGTTATCAGATGTCGTCAGGAAAGTTCTGTCTCTGCTGGTGCCATGTTTGAGGCTGGGTTTTGAGAAATCCACACTTGATACTGAGAAGGGAAGGGCCTTTTCCCCCAGAAGAGAACATCTAGAATGAGGCATGTGGGTCTCTCTGGTCAAGCTTGGATGACTAGGTGTGACTAAATTGATGCTCCATCCCTGGGGACAGTGCTTCCATGAAGATGGAGCCAAGTGTGTGCTCCCCTAGGGTGGATTTCTCAGAGGACCTAATTAGAGACACACATGAAGTGTTCACAGTCTGTATTCTGCCTGGGCACTGAAAATTAGGATCCTCAGAAAGTCAGATGTTACACAAGTGCTCATTGCTAGGGCTCTATTCTTGGTTAATTATTTATATTTAATCTTGTCTGGTAAGATGGTGCTTTCAAATACATATGATATATATCACAGTATATAAATATTATGTATCACATAGCAATACAATATAAAATTTTGGCAAATAGGAATAGAGGTTGGGGTTAGCATGAACTTGATGCAAAGTTTAGCAAATACATTACTAGTGATCAGACCACAAATCAATCGATTTCATCTTCATTGGTATGGCCTAAACAAAATTAGAGCCCTCTATCGAGTGTTGATCAATTACCAAATCCAACTGCAGTGACTTCTAAAACAATCATATGAATGATGCACAAAAAGCACTTGACAAAATTCTAGAAATATTAATTGGTATGAAAATTCCCAATAAGTCAAAAATGATAGATCTCCTCAACTTAATTAATGGTTTTTGCAAAAAATATCTCATTACAATCAGCAAGGTGCCCATTTAAAAAAAAACTATCTTTTCTCATACTGTGAGTAGACTCTGGAGCTCTGAAACAGCTCCTTATCACAGGCTCTTTGCTTCATGGTTGACACCTGGGGTGACCAATCCTACAAGTTCCTGTCCTTCAATGTCTGAATCTGTACTTCATGCTCTAGTCTGTGGGATGTTTGGACTCATCTCTGCTTTGACTACAGGAGTTTATAATGAGGATTTATATGTAAATAGAGACACATCTGTTTCTATGCAACTCTTGTGCTAACCCTAATAGCCTGGTAAAAGTGTCTTGTGTTTCTATTGTCATTTACTGCTTTTCAGTTAGAGACAAACAGAAAACCTCTTCTCTGGAATGCTGGAACCAGTTGTTTATTAGGAAGAAGCATCCCCTTGTGCAATTCTGTCTCTGTGCTTTGCAGTGTCCGTAAGCTGCTCCTATTAACTGTTAACTGTTGCTGGGGGATATTATTTTAAGGTGTGTTGCTTTATTTATGATGCATGTGTTTAACTCTGTGAGGCTGTGATACTTTACCTGCCTAAAACACTCAATGGTCAAATGAAGAGCTAAAGGGCCAACGGCAAGGCAGGAGCAAGGATAGGCAGGGCTGGCTGGTAGAGAGTATAGATAGAAGAAGAAACGAGAAAGAAGAGGAACAAGGAGAGAACATGGAGGGGAGGATGCTAGGGGTCAGTCACCCAGCATCCCAGACAGCCACCCAGCCATTGAGTAAGATATAGAGAAGTAAGAATGATAAAGCCCCAGAGAAAAGATAGAGGGGATAATTTAAGATAAGGAAAGCTGGCAAGAAACAAGCCAAGCTAAGACAGGCATCACAACTTGTAATAAGCCTCTGTGTGTGTGATTGATTTGGGAGCTGGGTATTTGGCCTCCAAAGAGTTAAAAGAGAAAAAAAATCACACAGCAAACTGTATTCTTGTGTGTTCCGTGCAGTGTTTATTATTATTATTATTATTATTATTATTATTATTATTATTATATGGTCTCCTTGCCCACTTTGTCTTGTAACTGTACATATAAAGGCTATTGATTATTGTTGGTTAATTGTAAATACTCATAACTTGCTGGATCCTCTCTTAATTTGACTGTAGCTGTGTTTTTCATTATTTTGGCTCTTTTATTCTTTGGGGGGCTACCACCCAGCTACCAAATAAATACACACAGAGAGGCTTATTATTACTTATGAATACCTTGCCTTAACTTTCCTTAGCTTAAATTATCCCATCTACCTTTGGCCTATGAGCTTCTTCCTTTTCTTTTGTGTAGCTTACTTTCACTCTTTCTCTGTGAGGCTGGGTGGCCCCTAGAGTCCTCCTCTCCTAGTTCTCTTGCCCATCCTTGATCCTCTCCCCCAGATTTCTCCTCCTATATATTCTCTCTGCCTGCTAGCCATGCCTATACTTTCTTTTGCTTGCTATTGGCTATTCAGCTCTTCATTAGACTAATCAGGTATTGCAGACAGGCAAAGAAATACAACTTCACAGAATTAAACAAATGCAACATAAAAGATTGCAACACATTTTTGCATCATTAAACAAATGTTCCTCAGCATAAATAAATGTAACATATCATAAAATAATATTCTACCTTTGATATAGTTTTACATTAAAAAAATTTCTTTATGCCACCATATCCTCTGCCTACAATGACAATTTTGCTTACTGTCCCCAGATTCGAGTGTCCATCCAGAGTGGCACCAGCAATGGATCATTCCCCATGCTGAGGAGGAAAAGGCCAACAGGGCAGGAGGGGGACAGAGGGTCTGCAAAGGCTGAATTCTGAGCTGCAAAATGTAGAGGACATGCTTAAGCCTGGGACAGAGAAAAACTTTCCATTTACCCACTAGCAGGTGAATTGGATGCCACGAAGAAATCAGAGAAGGGGGATCAGCTATAAGTGCTCTAAAGGTCCCAGTTCTTTGTGGGAGGAGGTATCAAACAAATTGGATGGGACCATCTCAAACTACAACACAGCCAGTGTTTCTTGTTTTTGAGATGATCATGTCGGATAAGCCCAATTCAGATGGCAATTTACTGCACTCATGAAAACGAGAGTCTTCCAGCTTGAGATTAAGAAACACAACCATGATCATTTGTGTTAGTCACAGGAAAAGTCATGCATTCATTCTATACCAATCTGTACATTGTTTTCTCTACAAGGATGAAGAGATGCGTGGTGTCTGGGAGTCCTCTCAGCTCTTAAATTTCACATTCTAGCATCTGAGAACCATCTTCCTTAGGGCTGCTTTCATGTCACGATTCCTCAGGCTGTAGATGAAGGGATTGACCAGTGGTGTCACCACGGTGAAGATGACAGTGGCCACCGTGTCCTGTAGTGAGTATGAGGATGAAGGACGCATATAAACCCCCAGGATTGCCCCGTAGAAGAGAGAGACCACAGTGAGGTGAGACCCACATGTGGACAGGGCTTTCTTTATCCCCCGGGTAGAGGGCATCTTCAGGACATTAGAGAAAATGTAAACATAAGAAATAACAATGCAAGAAAATGGTGTCAGGAATATCAGTCCACCCACAGTGAAGACCATCAGGTCATTAATAAAGGTGTCAGAACAAGAGAGCTTCAGGATAGGATATGGGTCACAGAAGAAGTGGTGCACTGCATTGTGGGAACAGAAGGTGAGTCCAACCATGAGGAGAGTGTGCAAGAGAGCATGCAGGTTTGTGATAACCCATGATATGGCTACCAGGAGGACACAGAGTCTGGGGCTCATCATCAGGGTGTAGTGGAGTGGGTGACAAATGGCCACATAGCGGTCATAGGCCATCACACTCAGGAGGAAGCCGTCCATGTTGATAAATGTAATGAAAAAATAGATCTGGATCATACACTCTGTGTAAGAGATGGACTTGCTTCCCACCATGTGATTCACCAGAGCCTTGGGGACGGTGACTGAGGAAAAGCAGATGTCGACACTGGAGAGGTTGGCCAAGAAGAAGTACATGGGTGTGTGGAGATGAGGGTCACAGCTGACGGCCAGGATGATGAGGAGGTTCCCAGAGATGGTGACCATGTACATCCCCAAGAACATTCCAAAGACAATGTCTTCTTGTTCTGACTTTCCAGAGAGTCCCAGGAGGAGGAATTCTGCAACCGTGGTCTCATTGTCTCCAGCCATGTCTGTGGGAAGGTCAGTATCACACGTCACTAAAATTGTTTGCCAACATTTAAGCAAAATCAGTTTCTGTTTTGCAATGGTTTTCTGGTTGGTGATGAATAAATAAAAATACACTTCCAATATCGTAGAATCTCGCAATAAATCCATAGTAAATTCACCAGCATGGTATTCTAGTGCCCACACTTTCTGAACTACATGTCTGTATGCTAAGTTCCACGTGCAGGATATTCCTACATAATATTTACCATTGTCTATTATTGAGAAGATGAATTTATAGATGATGAAATTTAGGATTGGGCCATTTAATCACATTCACAGAGACAAGGAAATAAAAAGTTCAAGACAGGCTTAGTGTCTTTTTTTTCGTTCATCTGCATGTTCATAGCTTGCATCTATGGAAATTTTAACCAAGGAGCAAGTGCTGTGCCAGGTCTCTATACCCTAACCTTGAGCTTCTCTCTCTTTCCTACTCTCAGAGGGCTGGAGGTGTGTGGCCTCCGAGAGACCTGCCTGGTGATTTCTTGGTGTCATATCTGCCACTCTCCCCCTGCAAGGGCTTCAGTTGAGCATTGCCCACATGCTCACTGCATCCAGAGAAATAAAGCCTGCCGTGAGTATACCAGAGTGTTTTCCTGGGAGGCTAAACAATTACGGAATAATAAGGAGCGATCTAAGGCAGTCTGTCCCAAAGGCAAGGCTGGCCTGACGAGTCCTCTGTGGACAGGGGGTGAGACAATTGAGACATTTGGGCTGCAGTGCTCCTGGAGAATCCAAGGTGTTTGCCCAGGAAAGTAGAGTACTGCTCGCCTAGTTGAACAAAGCCACACAAAGGGGCAGAGCCACTGTGTCAGAGGTTCTCAACTTGTGGGTCATAACACCTGGAGATTGCTTGTCAGATATACTGCATACCAGATATTTACATTACAATTCATAACACTTACAAAATTTCAGTTATGAAACAGAAATGAAAATTAGGGTTGAGACTCACCACAACATCAGGAACTGTATTAAAGAGTAACAGCATTAAGAAGGTTACAGGCACTGCTCTATGTGATGGGACCTGACTGCTGGGGTAGAGGGCTCTACAAGGAGCATCTCAGGGCACTGATTATAGATGGTGCTTGCTCCTGGTGTGTGTGGTGACTCGTCCTGGAAGTGCTACATTCTTGAAATTAATGGGAAAGTGATGACATAATAAATCACTAAAGTATTTATTAGGTTTATTCATTATATTTTGTGTATAAGTGTACTGCTTTCAGGTATTTGTGTGTTCCAAGTATATCCACGTACCCTCCAGCGTAGGAAGAGGGCATGGGATTCCTGGGACCTAGAGTTTGAATGGCTGTGAATCACCATGTGGGTTACACACCATGTGGGTGCTGGAGACCCAACTTCAGTTTCTCATGAGAGCAATAAGGGCTCTTAACAACTGACCTGTCTGTATAGCCCTCAAGAAATACTTAAAAAAAAAAAAAACAGATAACTCCTAGAACCACAGTATATGGAGCTTGGTTAGAGAAACCCAGACAGTGACCCTGTGGCTCTGGCAACTGTATATGCTGCGGGGTAAAGGAAGAATTTTGACACCTGCTGTTAACACAGATGTAAGTGTACCTAGACTAAGGAGGAAGTTTGACACATGCCATCAAGACAGCTGTAAGTGTGCCCAGACTAAGGACAGACAGTTCCCAGAGCAGAAACAAAGAGAAGAGAGGAACTGCAATCTGCAGAGGAATTGCCCTACATACTTGATATTCGTGCTAAGAGCATAATCGGAATCAAGGTGAAATTTGTGAATGGAAGTTTCTGTCTCTCCCAGTCCCACAACCTTTCATTCCCTAAGAAACATACAGAGGATTTTATTAATTATAAACTGTTTGGCCTATTAGCTAGCCCAAGCTCATTATTAACTAACTCTTACAACTAAATTAACCCATAATTCTTTATGTTATGTTTAGCCACATGGTTTGGTACCTTTTCAAGTGAGACATTCTCATCTTGCTTCCTCTGCATCTGGCTGGTGACTGCATCTCTGCCTTTCATCTTCCCAGAATTCTTAGTCTGGTTGCCCTGTGTATACTTCCTGCCTGGCTACTGGCCAATCAGTGTCTCATTAGACCAACACAAGAGACAAATCATTACAGTGTACAAGGGCATTGTCCCACAACAGAAGTTCTCCCTGCTCTCCGACTAGTATCTGTGACTAGTATCTGTGACAGGCGGTGGCCTGGCACAGGCAGGTTTCCTGCTGGACAGTGACAGTGACACCTGAGCAAGCTGCACTTCCTCAGCAAAGCAGTGTGTTCAGACATGTTACACACCTAACTGCTCTCCCTCTGACTGGAAAGCAGCAGGCGTCCTCTGAAGTAGAAGTTACCATCCATGGAAGCTTCCTTGTAGAGAGACAGCCCTGCCATCATTGACAGTGATCTGTTTGTAGGATTAAACAATTTGGTATCTCTTTCGTTCTTTAGCCTCCTATGAGCCGTACTCTAAGGACTGAGTCTGTGACATCTGAGGTCTTGTCCATGAGTTTGGATCCCTGGACTGCACAATTGAACTGAGTAGCTCCTAGACTAGCTTACTTCCCTTATGGGGCTCAGAACAGTGTCCATAGTAGCTTATGTCTCAGACCCCTTTGTTATAGAATCAACTCCCAGTCAATGAACATAGAGATGCAATTGTCACAAACATGGAGATTTGTCATGGAATAGGACAAAGTTGCATGTCTGAGAGGGGAGTCCCCTTTTCCATTAAAGGCTGTTGGGGTCTGTTGTCACAGCATCGCTAACCCCAGTTGTCTCCTCTTTAGAAACATTTCCTCTGGCACGTGGCTAGCTACAGAAAGGTTTGGAGGGGTGTTCCCCAGTGTCACACCTTAAGTCCGTGTCTCTGAGTATGCTGTTGGATGGACTAGTCCCTAACTTGTGTCCCCAGCTTTTCACCTGCTGCTCACTGAGGCTCTCATAGATTCTCTGTCTCTGCTGGTCCCATCCTGGACGTGAACGATGGTAAATTCACAGCATGGGGTGAGAACGGAGGGAGCTCTTCTCTCAGGGACATATAGAGTGAGGTGGCTGTCTATGGTGAAGCCTAGATGCTGCAGAGAAAACAAAGAGATGCAGGCTGTGTCCCTGGAGATCAGAGTTTCCTTTAGGGTAAGATGTTTGTTGTCGCATGGGACATCCGGAGGGTTGATTCCTCAGAGGTCCTCATTAGGGATATGCTCAGTGCTCACTGTGTGCATTCTGTCTGCCTCTGCCAAGGAAATAAGAGGGGAGGACTCAGTTCCTGCATAAGTACCTATCCCACTGTTTTGTATTTTTATTAATGTAACCATTTAAAAGGACAAATTCTCCCTATGAACATTTCACATGTTTTATGGCGTTTATTGCCATTAATCACTCAATTAAAATCCTCACTCATTTTAACCATGATCATTCTTCTAGTGTGTGGGGAAGATATCTATTCACTCACAGTATGACTCTAGTACAACAGATGCTTACAGTACAAACAGTAAAGTCACAAATGACTGGAGATAACTTTCAATATACTATGTTTTTTTTTATTGTGAGCCTAGCCTTTCATGGTGGAGCCATCTGTCCAGTCCAACTTAAATCCAGTTACACTGAACCCGATAGAAAATGGGAAGAAACCTTGAATGTTTTGGCACAGTAGCTACTTCCTATATTTAACACCATTAGTACAGACACTGAGAAGGACAATTAATAATTGGGGACCTTCTGAAACCGAGAAGCTTCTCTAAGGCAAAGGACATGATAAAGCAAGACAAAATGGCAACCTGCAGATGGGAAAAGATCTTTGCCAACCCCACACCTCACAGAGGGCTGATCTCCAAAAATATACAAAGAATTCAAGAAACCATCAAAATACCAAATAATCCAATTAAAAACTGGCTTATTCCATAGAAGACGGTTAATTTTTCATATTATGAGAATATTCAGGCCTATGGTTAGAGTCATTGCAGGTTCCAAGAGAGAACTTATTGGTATTATTTTGCTAAGGGTCTTGTCAAATATATTTATAGCTATACTCATGGGGTTTTGTAGCTTTCATCAGAGAACCTTCTTATTGTAGAGGATGGTAGTTAATGTAGAGAGTTTAACTGTTCAGTGTTGAGCATATGGAACTGTGAATGCTCAGCCGAAGACGAGACATCTGTATCAAATGCTTCACTTCGGGATCAGGAACGCCACAGCAGACAGGGTGAGAACAATGTAAGCTGGAGCGTGGAAAGGGTGCTGTGAAAGGCCGGTCTCTGACCGAGGCATGACTGCTGCACACATGAGCTCACTGCAGCCGTGGTTACCAACATAGCTGTGCACATGACTGACACAGTTAAAAATTCCACCTTGGGGGAAGGAGGGTGTCCTATCACCTTCTCTAGGTGAGGAGTCAGTTGCTGGCCTCTGAGGAAGGGAGAGTCATGTTTCTTTGGTGGGTAGTGATTGGTAGGTCACACATCTCTCTGTGGATGATCCTACACCGTGCACTTATGATTCTTTCTCCATCAGCAGCTGTAAACTTCCAGTAGCTCCTCGGTTAGGCATGGAGACTTGTAAGCTTTTCATCTAGTTTGGAATTCTGATAGGCTTCCTCTTGTTATATATTGTGCAGATAACGATAGCTGTGATTGGTATGTAAGTGCACCAGTCATTTTATGTACAAAGTTATTGTGAAGGAGACCCTGGTGGAACCCTATAGAGTAGAGGCTATTGTCACACACCAATAACCCAGTGCTGAAGACACCATAGAGTTTGGGCTAAGTACATATAGAAATCAATCTCAGACCAGCTGGGAAACTCCTTCATCAGCATGTCTCAGGCTTTAAAATGGGCTTAAATTCAGGGCCATTTTCTTCCATATGACATATCAGGTCCCTGAGTTTCTGCCCTCATCTATTTCACACTGGAGTTCTTGCCATCCTTGAGAACACACACGTCCTTGAATCCAACCTCATATCTCCTCCTGAAATAGCTGCACCTGAGCTTACAGTCTTGTCCACAGTAACCATGGAAGCAGCTTCACTACCATGGAGGTCCTTCCTCCCTGACTGTCTGGGAATGAGACCACGTCGAGTCTGGGAAACCAACCATGTGGGACTTGCATTCCTCTACTCTGATATGACTTACACAATGTGCACAGTTGACAAATCTTCTTGCATGTGACCCCTAAGAGCAGGAGGTAAAATCCCCCAGTGATTCCAGTCTTCATTGAACACAAGACAATGCAGAGATGGTTACAGCAAGGGCTCCACTTCTGAGCTTCATCTGTCTGGACTATGAGCCTGGTGAAGACCAGGATGAAGAGGTGTCCTCCTGTGCAACCTGTTGTACACTCCAGCATCCTCAGGAGAACACAAGGCAAATGCATTTCCCAAGTATCAGGGATGTCAGGTCAGGACACTCAGTGAGTGATGGAACGATTTTCTATTTACATTTCTTTCTCAAAACTTTTTGAAAGATAGGTTCACTGTATATCATCTCTGTCATCAATTGCAGTTGAAGTAGCTGGGAGATTGAAGTTTGTTGACACACCTAACTGGATCATAAGCTTGTTGCCTATTCCTCAATGTACCACTCCCAGACATTAGCACCACTGATCTTATCATCCCTTTTTCTCTTCCAAATGGATTTATTTTACCATTCTCTAGTCACATCCTTAGTAACTTCCAGTGAGATTTGATGATGATCCATTAAGCCACCTAAGGATCATGGAGTTGCCTTCTATAAGTGATGTCAGTGAGAGAAGCTTCAACATCAGATGCAAGAGGCAGGAATAATTAGTCCAGTATTGTGTGATAGTTGATCATATTCTGACAATAAGATTTGCTTTGAGTTAGGGGGTGGAGCTAGCCACTAGGTGACCAAAATTAACCAAAGAGTTCTTGGAGGACTGAGGAGAGATAGGAGTCAGGAAGTAGTGGGGCTGAAAGTGGATCTCAGCCTTTTGGATTGAGGAACAGCAGAGAGAGGAGATCACTGGTGGTTTCTTGGTCACGTCTCTGATCATTCAGGTTCTTACCCTAATATCTGACTCCTGACACTTATTGATAAAGAATATTAATTAAACAAATGCTTCACAGTTTCATGTCAACCTTTTATGTTTTGGGAAGGAGAAAGCTGACTATAAAGAAAACTGAGCTCATTAAAAAGACTCTATTCATCCCCAAACTTTTTCATTGAGCATCCAGAGGTTTGTGTGATGTCTCAGAATCTTTTGGGAAATACTGTGACATTTGTTTGTATGTCTGGCTCACTTTTCTTCACAAGTTAGAGGCAAGGAAGAACTGCACAGAAGTAGGTGGTAATGATCGTGCTAGGGCTCGATGAGAAATGGCCTCCATCAGGTCCTATGTTTGAGCACTTCATCCCCAGTTGGTGGTGCTGTGTGGGTCCCTTTGGGAGGCACAGTCTTCTGAAGGAAGTACATCAGAGGGCGTGGGCATTGAGAGTTTATAGTCTCACCCCACTTCCTCTTCTTTTTTTACTGCTTCTTGTGTTTGGATGAAAATGTGATCAGCCAACTTCCTGTCTTCCTTGCCATTAAGGACTCTCCCTCTGGAACTGTGAAATAACATGAACTGTTTCTTCTCTAAGTTCCCTTGGCCTTGAGGATTTATTACAGAATCATAAGAGTAAGGTCAGATCTCATCTCTGAGTACAGGGAGATTCAGGTTTCTTTTCCCATTTCCTGTGCAGTCTAGGATGGAAAGGTTATGTCTTAAGGACGTTGTTGGGGCTGGTGGAAGCTCTCAAGTCAACCTAATAATTCAAATGATCCCTTCTCTACTGTGCCTGCTCCTGCTCTTGCCCTTTTGTAGTCACTGGACACAGAGATTGTCCTCTGTCAGCATTTTCAGAAACAATTGGGATGTCATTTCCTTGATGGGGAACAGAGAATAAAAAGACCCCATCTGCATGCCGTATGTGAGGAGAAACTGTCCTTCTCAGACCTGTCAGCTCACCTGCGGTCATTTGGGATCCCTAGCAATGATGCTGTAAACTACCCATTTGTCTCGAGCATAGTTTAGAAGTGTGTTGTTTGGTTTGTAATATTTGGCATTACATTCTAGACATGTTATTGGTATTTCTTCTTAATTGACATTTGCTTTGGTCAAAATTAATAACATGTGAGCTGTGTTGTGTGTAGTATGTGTGTTTGTATAACATCACAGCTCATGTTGTTAACTGTCATTCATTTATCCATGAGCCTGGTGGCCAGTTTAGTGCTGCCAGCTGTTCACCTGTTTATTTTGAGGACTCCACACTGAAACCTTATCTTGCCCCCTTTTAAAGTTGCATATGGCCCAAACATGCCACAATCATGTGTGTAGTTGTCAAGATAAATAAAGATTTAAAGGAAAAGAGACGGACCTCTTTATTAACTGGATCAAATTGGTCCAAATGATAGAAACTCATTTAATGTTGTCACCTGCTCACAGTTCAGGTTTGTTTTAGGACTTTGTCAATTAAATTTGAAGTTAATTATAACTTTTAATGTTGTCTCATTGAGAATCTGCCTGTGCTCTCCGTTCCTTAGCTCCTTGCTTACTCTAAAAATTCCTGTCCCGCAGAGGAAAAGGAAATCTCCCAGGACAGCAACTGCAGCAGTTCCTTCACAACGGCTGTGATGAACACGTGACCACACAGTGACAGGAGACAGAGTTCATTTTGACCTATGGATCCAGAGGGATAAGAGTCCATCATAGCAGGGAACCATGGCAGCTGCAGGATGGGGAAGCTGAGAACTCATCCTCAAAGGCAAGCATGGTGCAGAGAGTGAACAAGAAGTGTCACATACCCCGAGTGGCATACTGCCCCCAGCAAGGACACACCTCCTAAACCCCACAAATAGTTCCATCATCTGGGGACCAAGAGTTCAAATATGAGAGCCTATGATGACATTTTTATTCAAAACACAACAGTAACCATCTGACCTAGGTCTCTGATTTCAACATCATCTTGAAGAAGGCTGTTGTATGTTATAGTGACAAACACAGGATGAGACATTCCTGCCACCAGAGTGGAGGAGACTGTGGGGAGACTGGAGTCTGTTCCAAGGGTCACCAGGATCCCGCGGGTACTACACTCTGGGTTCATGAGGGGCCTGGAGGAGAGTTTATTCGCTCTAGGGAAATCATGTGCCAAATCACTATTAGTCTTTTCTACATGAAGAAAGAGTAGTTTGCCTGTCCTGTGTTTCTGAGAGAGTTGGGTGACAGGACTCATTTGACGCCTGAGGAGGAACAAATGGAACCTGTGTAGAAGAGAGGGATGTCTAGAGAGAGAAAGTGGTGAGGTTCCCCAGGATGGAGACCGCTACAGTCAGAGGCAGGACGGGATCTGGAAGGAACAGATGGTGAGGACAGCAAGGACACAGATGCCAGTAGAGTGTGGGAGAAAAGAAGTGAGGACCCAGAGGCCATGGGAGAGAGCTACTGAAGAGGGACCACTGCCCCATGCAGGAGATGAGAGGCAGACCTGTCTGGATGAGAGGAATGTGCAGACAGCTGACACTGTGCACTCCTGACCTTTGCTATCGACTAGACGAGGGCTGATACTCTGGGTAGCTTGGCCCGTGTTCCAGAATCAGCTTAGATTTCAACTCCAAAACACTAAGTTCCAATTATAATCCTGACATTAATTCAAGTCCACATGTAATAGGCATGACCGTGACCGTAAACACTTCAGCTTTGTAAGGAAATCTCTGCTTCCTGCAGCCCATGATAACATGAAGGGACACACACATTTAATGGGTGATCACAACTACTATCCAAGGCTCCCTGGTACTTTCTAGGCATCCCTCAGAGTCATGATGAAGTACAAAACCCTGAAATGTTAGGTAGGATGAGATGGCTAGAGGAAGTGTTCTGAACTGTAGCATGTAGGAGAGGGACCTCAGTCTGGGACAAAGGGGAAACACCTCAGGTCCCATACACTATTAGAGTGGAGTACTATATAACCAACAAGCTCCAATTGCCCTAGCTATGGTGAGTTAAAGTTCCTGTGGGTCATTTACCAAGATAACCATAGCACTCCCCATATGGGCAGATGACCCTGTCTCTTAAAATACCCTGTGGCAGACAGGATCTCAGGAATAATAAAACCCATCTCAAGTCAGAATGTATCCAAATGTTCTCAATTTCTCTTTTCTCTGAAATGAGCGTCTTAGAATCACCCCCTTTGAAGAGGGCAAGTTCAGAGTGTGTAACAGAGAGTATTAGTCAGCATCCAAATAAAAGCATGCTTACAAACATCTGTCACTAATCCCTGACATGGTCATGCTGAGCACTGGACCGGTTTGGATTTCAATAAAAAGAAAAAAAATGCATGGCATCTAGGAATTCTCTCAGCTCTAGGAATTTCAAATTCTAGGACCTGAGAATTATCTTCCTCAGGGCTCCTTTGATGTCACGATTCCTCAGGCTATAGATGAAGGGATTGGCCATAGGGGTCACCACGGTGAAGAAGACAGAGGCCACTGCATCCTGTAGTGAGTAGGAGGAAGAAGGGTGCAAATAAATTCCTAGGATCGCCCCGTAGTAAAGACAAACCACGGTGAGGTGAGAACCACAAGTGGACATGGCTTTTCTTATCCCCTGTGCAGAGGGCATCTTCAAGACCTTAGAGCAGATGTAGGAATAGGAAACAACAATGCATACAAATGGTGTCATAAATAACACTCCACCTTCAGAAAAGTATGTCACATGATTGATAAATGTATCAGAACAAGTAAGTTTCATGACAAGATAGGGGTCACAGTAGAAGTGGGGCACTGCATTGTGGGAACAGAAGGTGAGTCGAGCCATGAGGAGAATGTGCAAGAGAGCATGCAGGTGTGTAATGACCCAAGATAGGACCACCAGGAGGACACAGAGTCTGGGCCTCATCATCAGGGTGTAGTGGAGTGGGTGACAAATAGCCACATAGCGGTCATAGGCCATCACACTCAGGAGAAAATTGTCCAAGGTGACGAATGTGAACAAGAAGTAGATCTGTATCATACACTCTGTGTAAGAGATGGACTTGCTTCCCACCATGTGATTCACCAGAGCCTTGGGGACGGTGACTGAGGAAAAGCAGATGTCGACACTGGAGAGGTTGGCCAAGAAGAAGTACATGGGTGTGTGGAGATGAGGGTCACAGCTGACGGCCAGGATGATGAGAAGGTTCCCAGAGATGGTGACCATGTACATCCCCAAGAACATCCCAAAGACAACGTCTTCTTGCTCTGACTCTTCAGAGAGTCCCAGGAGGAGGAATTCTGTGACTGTCGTCTGATTGTCACCATCCATGTCTCTGGAGAAGAAAGTGAGATTCGTATAGAGAAATCATTCACCAACTCTTGGAGAAAACATTGATGCAGTTGGGAAATTTTCCTCATTAGTTGAGAAGTAACTGCTAGGAAATTCGCTTACAATGTATTTGTATACGAAAGAGTCGTCTGCTTTGAAAGGACTGAATTCAAATGAGTACGAGTTTATTAACTCTGTTGTTTGCTTAGTACCATATATATGTGCATTTTACACAATAGTTAACTCAGTCTAGGAATTGGCTACAACATTTCACTGTACATGTGAAGAAACTGAGGAGCAGGCAGCTAGATGCTGTATCAAAAAATGCTGATCAATACCAGTGAGAATTCAAAACAAGCTAATAGTCTTTTTTCTCTGTGTTCCACGTATACACGTATGATCATACATACACAAAACAACCGTAGTTAGGTGCATGAACACGCACAACATGCACAACACATACATATATACACAGACACACATAGATATCTTGTAGCAGAGACATGCACACAATTTTTCTAACAGTTTCTTTTGTCTTAGATGGAATTTCTGCCTTAACATCCAGCCAGTGGGACCTTAGGCAGGTACCAAGTCCCCAGACATTTTTATGCTTACTCACTATCCTTCATTATATTTTAATCAAATGGAAAGTTACTACTAGGTCTCATATATTATAAACTCGGTGGTTCTGCTGTGGCTTTTCTGTTTCATCACAATTGGGAAGACCAACATGCTTTGACAGACCTGCCTGGCAGTTGGGCCTTTGTATTTTATCTGCTACTAAGGTGTTTTCACCATAGCTCACTCCTGAGCAGCCTCCCAGACGCCTGTGTGCTCTCCTTTTTGCACTCTGAAGAGGGGAGCATACAGATTCTAAGTGCATTGTTTATCTGTCGGAGATAAAATGTTTTACATGTGGATAAAATGCAGATTCGTGTGCATCTCAAAGACAATCCCCAGGCTAAGACATCTCCATGGTCAGGAGGTCAGGAAAACATCTGGACTGCAATGCCCATGGAGGGATGCAAGGCAATTACAGCTGAGAAGGGAGGAGAGTCACCCTGGGGTGGTCAGAGGCCTGGCTGGGAAAGGGGAAGAGAGGAGACAGGTGTCAGGAGAAATGGCCTGGCTGTAGGGACAGAACATGACATGGAAATTGATGAAATTGGTTACAGGATGCTCGTGTGGTCCAGACAGCGAGCTGACTGCGGCTGTGAGAGTGGAGCTAAGCACAGCGCTGAGATGTGAGTCCAAGGTAACTTCCGGAGCTCTGCCATGGATGTAGACCAGCGTAACAACAGCAGCAACAAAGACCTAGAATGAGGGCTGGGGGGATATAGCTCAGTGGGTAAAGCATGTGCCATGTACGTGTGAAGACCTGAGTTCAAATCCC
Source organism: Alexandromys fortis (assembly GCF_014885135.2). Classification (NCBI taxonomy): domain Eukaryota; kingdom Metazoa; phylum Chordata; class Mammalia; order Rodentia; family Cricetidae; genus Alexandromys; species Alexandromys fortis. The sequence goes on from NW_026068364.1 coordinate 76,716, forward strand.
CAGAACCCACCTAAAACTCCACACCATAGAGCATGTCTGCTATCCCAGTGCTTTCATGGTGAAGTGAGAAATAGAACTCTGCATGAGTGCTGTGACACATGTGCAGCTACACTCACAAACATACATGGACACACACATATACATACACAAAATTAAATTTATAAAGCTAGGATATGTTTCCAATGTGTCAAAGGTTATTGGACTTTGGAAACAGAAAAATGAGAGACAGAATAATGGATAGTTCATAAGGACCAACAAAAGCGGTTTTTTGCCTGTAGCTGCTAATGTTCCTGAAGGAAGGTAGTTTTCCACCAAAGAAATTGAAAAAGAGGCTCAATGGGATGGAAAGGCAATTTGCACCAGTGGGGCGAGAGTACAGCTAAGGTTCATTCCTGAGACTGTTAAGCTTCAGTTATTCCATATTTTCTTACACTGTGCACCGAGAGATGGTGGACACTGGAATAGTCAGATGCTGGGAATAATACTAACATATCATGGGTTAAGTCCTAAATGTACAGCACCCACAGAAGCATCATGTTAGGTCATGCATGGATGCCCCTTTCCTTGATTGGTTTTCAACTCCAGCTTTTGGATTTCAATTCCAAATTGAATTGAATGTTATGGGGACAGAATGTTGCTGCCATGACTGCAAAAAGAGAATCTTCAGGATATATGTATACATGTATGTATGTATTGAGGGATATATGTGTATATCTATGTATATATGATATATGTATATATCTATATGTATGTATATACCTAAATGTGTGTCTGTTATGCTAATTTCTGTGAGTCAGAGGACTGTCAGGTGCGTCTCATATACTACATGTGCAGAAAAGTCTGTATCACTGGTGGTTCGAGACCGTGAACCTTAAAGACTTCTTTGTCTCTGGACTCAAGTGAAGTCAACACTCCACTGCCCGGTTTCAGTAGCATCCAAGCAGTCATGGGCTGAGACACCATGGTTATACAAGCACAGACTCCGGGGGATAGACACAGAACAAATAGGAGGACCAGGATAAAATAATCATGATCTCTGACTCTTTTTCTCTGCCTCTGTCTCCCTCTGGTGTCTCTCCCTGTCCCTCTCTGCATCTGCCTCTCCTTGTCTCTGTCTCTCTTGTTTGTGTCACAGTGTCTCTGTCTCTCTCTGTATCACTGTGCCTCTGTCTCTGTGTCTGTCTGTCTTTCTCTCTCTCCCTCTCACTCTTTCTGTCTCTGTTTCTGAACATGCTTTTTAACAGTCTGCAGTACTACTCCTAACCCTCTAAACTCCATTCTGTTCCTCTATTTCCTCTACCCACATAGCAGCTTCCACTGTGTTCCTAGTGCAGAGAACCTCATGTAGCAACAAGGCCTGGACATGGAAGAATGAGACACTTTTCCTCCTTTGAACTTGGTCAGATGCAGAGGCATTGAATGAAGTTCTTTATCTGTAAGTTATCCCATGGGCTCATGGCCATGGGAGTCAGTCTGCTGTGGGGGTTCCCTCTGCTGCTTTCTCAGCCTCCTTACCTGGGTGCTCTTGGCTGCTATCAGATGTCTTCAGGAAAGTTCTGTGTCTTCTGGTGCCATGGTTGAGGCTGGGTTTTGAGAAATCCACACTCAAAGCTGAGAAGGGAAGGGCCTTTGTCCCTACAAGAGAACATATAGAATGAGGCGTGTGGCTCTCTCTGTCAAGCTTGGAGTGAATAAATTGATGCTCCATCCCTGGAGGTGGTGCTGCCGTGAACATGGTGCCAAGTGTGTGCTCCCCTAGGGTGGATTTCACAGAGGACCCAATTAGAGACACAGATGAAGTGTTCACAGTCTGCATTCTGTCTGGGCAACGAAAATTAAGATCCTAGAAAGTCAGTTATTATACAAGTGCTCACTGCTAGGGCTCTATCCTTGATTAATCATTTATATTTAATCATATCTGTTAACATGGTGCTTACAAATACATATATTATATAATGTCACAGTATATAAATATTATGTATCACATAGCAATGCAATATAAAATTTTACCATGTTACAGTAGAGGTTAAGAGCAACATGAACTTGATACCGGAATCTAGCAAACACATTACTAGAAATCAGACCACACACCAATTAATGTCTTCATCATTGGTAAGACCTAAAAGTAAAAATGGAGCCCACTATCCAGTATGAATCAATTACCAAACCCAATTGCAATGATTTCTATAACAATCATATAAATTACATATAAAAGCACTTGACAAGTTCCAAAAATATTAAGTACCATAAAAATTCCCAATAAATCCAAAACAAAAGGGCTCCTCAGTTTGATTAAAGGTTTTTGCAAAAATATTAAATTATAGTCAGTAAGGAACCAATTTTAATCTTCATCTGTCATGTATTTCAACAGTACTTTCTCCAAATGACTTTGCTGTTCTTCTCAGTCCTCTGTTCATTTAACTGTTACACTAAGTTCATCCATTTTTTATTAAAAATTTCTGTCTCCTCCCCACCTCTTTTTTCCTCCCCCTCCCCCCACTCCCCATGCTCCACTCCCCTCCCCCTCCCTCTCCAGTCCTAAGAGCAGTCAGGGTTCCCTGTCCTGTGGGCAGTCCAAGATCCTTCCCCCTCCATCCAGGTCTAGGAAGGTGAGCATCCAAATGGGCTAGGCTCCCACAAAGCCAGTACATGGAATAGAATCAAAACCAAGTGCCATTGTTCTTGACTTCTCAGCAGCCCTCATTGTTCGCCATGATCAGAGAGTCCGGTTTTATCCCATGCTTTTTCAGTCCCAGTCCAGCTGGCCTTGGTGAGCTCCCAATAGATCAGCCCCACCCTCTCAGTGGGTGAGTGCCCCCCTCGCGGTCTTGACTTCCTTGTTCATGTTCTCCCTCCTTCTGTTCCTCATTTGGACCTTGGGAGCTCAGTCCATTGAACATTGGAGCAAAGTTCATCCATTTTTAAGAAGAAATTTTAAGGTATTTGGTTTGGCAAAAGTAAACCCATTCACAGTTTAAAAAACAATATATTTCCTACTGACACTAAGTCTTCTGAACTTTCAACCATTGTTCTTTCTAATTTATTGACTCATCTTTTGTTTTTCTTTCAACTTGTAGGAAAAAACAAAATGACTTGTAAGGCCAACGTAGTTTCTCAGCATGTTTCTAGGTCTATGGACCACAAATACTCAAGGGTGGAGGCTGATAAACCAAAGGGGGCTGCTCCTTCCCTAGTCACCATTACTATTTGAGTTTACCGAAGGACCCCTCAGCTACCTGTTCAGGACACCCAAATGAAAATGTATAATGCCATTTTTTAAAAAAGATTTTATTTATTTATTATGTATACAACATTCTGTCTCCATGTATGCCTGCGTGCGAGAAGAGGGCGCCAGATCTCATTACAGATGGTTGTGAGCCACCATGTGGTTGTTGGGAATTGAACTCAGGACCTCCGGAAGAGCAGGCAGTGCTCTTAACCTCTGAGCCATCTCTCCAGCCCCCTATAATGTCTTTTTCTAAGGCTCAAAGAGCCTTAACATGGATATATTCCACTGACAAAAGAAAGACCAGCGGGAAAGAAACACACAGGAGCACTCAAAACTATCTGTTTCTTGGGTTTAATTGCCTAAAATTCAAGGAGAACTTACCCAAAGAGACCAGAAGGAACTTAGATGGAAAGAACGAGTTCAGGGAAATAGTAAACTTACAAGGAGGCAGAGCAGGTGACTGGGACCAGAATCAAGAACCAGGACTAATGAGATTGCTCTCTGGTTCAAGGTGCTTGCTACCAAGCCTGTGGACTCAAATTGAATCCCCTGTGACAGGGTGAGAAAGGATGGTCCTCACTTGATAATAAGAGTCCTGGAGGGCCTGGAGAGGTGGCTGAGTGGTCAGGAGCACTGGCGGTTTTTAACAGAGGGTCCCAGTGTGATTCTCAGCACACATGCACTCGGTTGTTTCTGACTCCAGTCTCAGGGGTCTGATGTTCTTCGGGCCTCCGGGAACATAGTGCATAGATGACACACAGACACACATACGGGCAAAACACCACATAATATAAAATAAACAACAAATTTAAAAGAGCACTAGAGACTCAGAACAATAAAATAAACTATTATGAACTGGGAAAGAAGGCATCAACCCTGAGAAAAGGAGGCAAGAATCTGGTTCTTAAGTTCCAGACTGTGTTTCCCTCCCCTGAATATCTCACTGGCTGAGTTTTTCTGGGAGGTACAATCTTAGCATGGTCTCCACCAAACTCCCCATCTTCCTGGGGCTTAAGATGCACCCCTCCCTTTCCAGGTAGGAGGACTCAGTCACATGGTCAACTGCAACTTTTCAACCCTAGCATAAACTCAAAAGCAGTCAGACAAGCAGGCACCAGCTGCTAGCTAGGGAAGATGGGAGCCCAGTGCCTCCTGCTGGGTGGGATTCCCTGATGAGCTCCATACTGAAAATGGACCAGAATGATTATTTCTCACAGAAGGAGAGGACTGAAGCCCACAAGTTGTCCTCTGACTTCCACATGCATGCTGGCAAAGAGACACAGAGACAGAGAGACACACACAAAGATAAATAAAAGAATAAATACCTAAAATGTAATAAATTTTTATTATTAAAGAGTCAAGAAGTTGTCTTATGGAGTCTTAGCATGAAATTCTAGTTAGCATGCGTTCTGCCCGTAACAACTTGAACCTTGGTTGTGGCATAGGCTCCACATTCTTGACTATGTGAAGAAATAACTGCATTCCATTACTAACAGTTTACCTTGCAGTCACACCACACCTGTTGTCTGTGGCCCCTCACTCTGATGTGTGACTGGGATAGGAGGCAGCTAATCAAGTGTGGCAGCAGGTTTGCCCCTTTTGGTTTTTCTTAGCTTTGGATCTCTTATATTATATGTGCACTATCACAGCTGATCTTATCCCTGCCATGGTTTCCCCATCAGCCTGGGGGCCATTTAGTGCTGCCAGCTGTTCCTTTGTTTATTCTGAGGACTCCACACTGAAATCTTATCTTTTCCCTTTTCTAAAATTGCCTATGAACCAAACACACCAAAATCATGTGTGAAGTTACCAAAGATAAATAAAGATTTAAAGGGAAAGAAGCTGAGCCCTTTAGGAACTGGATCAAGTAAGTCTGATACATAGAACCTAATTTAAAATTTCTGTCGCCTGCCCAGAGTTCAGTTTTGTTTTAGGACTTCACAAAATGACTATGAAGTTAGACTTAACTTTTGATGCTGTCCCTTTGAGAATCTGCCTGCTCTCTCCGTTCCTTAGCTCCTTGCCTACTCTAACAATTCCTGCCCAGCAGAGGAAAAGGAAATCTCCCAGGACAGCAACTGCAGCAGTTCCTTCACAGTGGCTGTGATGAACACGTGACCACACAATGACAGGAGAGCGAGTTCATTTTGACCTATGGTTCCAGAGGGATAAGATTTCATCATAGCAGGGAACCATGGCAGCTGCAGGATGGGGAAGCTGAGAACTCATCCTCAAAGGCAAGCATGATGCAGAGAGTGAACAAGAAGTGTCACATACCCAGTGGCATACTGCCTCCAGCAAGGCCACACCTCATAAACCCCACATATAGAAATTTCAACTGTGGACCAAGAGTTCAAATCTGAGATCCTAAAGGGGACATTTTTATTCAAACTACAACAGTAACCATCTAGCCTAGGACTCTTATTCCAACATCATCTTGAATAAGGCTGTTGTATGTTATAGTGACAAACACAGGATGAGACATTCCTGCCACCAGAGTGGAGGAAACTGTGGGGAGACTGGAGTCTGTTCCAAGGGTCACCAGTAACACTCTGGGTTCACGAGGGGCCAGGAGGAGAGTTTAGTAGTCCTAGGGAAATCCTGTGCCAAATCACTGATTAGGCTTTATTACAAGAAGAAAGGATATTTTACATCTGCTGTGATTCTGAGAGAGTTGGGTGACAGGACTCATTTGACACCCAAGAAGGAACAAATGGCACCTGTGTGGAGGAGAGAGATGTGCAGGGAGAGAAATTGGTGAGATTTCCCAGGATGGAGATCGCTACAGTCAGAGGCAGGACAGAGTCTGGAAGGAGCTGATGGTGAGGACACAAAGGACACAGAAGCCAGTAGAGTCGGGGAAGGAAAGAAGTGAGGACCTAGAGGCCATCAAGGAGAGCTACTGAAGACTGACCACCGCTCCAACCCAGAAGATAATGGACAGAATATTTGGATGTGAGGAAAGGACATGACAAGTGACATTGTGAACACTTGACCTTTAGTATAAACTAGAAGGGGGCTGGAACTCTGGACACTCTGACCCATATTCTAGAATAGGCTTGCACTTGGACTCTGAAGTATGAGTTCCAATTACAATCATGACATTAATCCAGGTCCCCATGTCCCTAGGCCGTGACTCTAGACACTTTAGTTCTGTAAGGAAATCTGTTCCCTGCAGCTCTTGGGAATGTGCACAGACACAGGTATCTTTGGGTGAGTAAAGCCACTATGCAAGGCTTCCTGACACTTGCTAGGCATCCCTAAGAATCATGCTGAGGACCAAAGCCCTGAAATGTTAGGTGGGAAGAGAAGTCCAAAGGTAGTGTTCTGAGCTGTAGCATGTGAAACAGGGGACCTCAGCCTGGGACAAAGGACAATCACCACCATCACAGGTACCAGAGGCACTGAGAATGAAACACTGTATAACCAGCAACCTCTAGTTGTCTAGTATGGGTAAGTTAAAGTTCCTGTGGGTGATTTACCAGGGTAACCACAGCTCTGCTTGAGGCCAAAGGGGTAGATGACCATATCTCTTAAAATTCCCTGATCAATGTGATAGCCAGTATCTCAGGAGATATTAAATACATCCCAGTTCAGAATGTTTCCAAATGTTCTCAGTTTCTCTTATCTGTGAAGTGTGCATCTTAGAATCATCCCTTTGAAGAGATATATTTCAGAGTATGTGACAGAGAGCATTAGACGATTTCTGAATCAAAACATGAACACAGACATCTATCACTAATGCCAGGAGCCATCCTGCTGACCACTGGACCTGTCAGGATCTCTCTATAAAAAGGAAAAAATACATATCATCTAGAAATCCTCTCAGGTCTAGAAATTTCAAATTCTAGGACCTAAGAATTATCTTCCTTAGGGCTCCTTTAATGTCACGATTCCTCAGGCTGTAGATGAAAGGGTTGACCATAGGGGTCACCACTGTGAAGAAGACAGAGGCAACTGCATCCCGTAGTGAATACAAGGATGAAGGGTGCATATAAACTCCTAGGATCGCCCCATAGAAAAGACAGACCACAGTGAGGTGGGAACCACAAGTGGACATGGCTTTTCTTATCCCCTGTGCAGAGGGCATCTTCAAGACCTTAGAGCAGATGTAGACATAGGAAACAACAATGCATACAAACGGTGTCATAAATATCATTCCACCTTCAGCAAAGGCTGTGACATCATTGATAAAGGTATCAGAACAAGAGCGTTTCAGGACAAGGTAGGGATCACAGAAGAAGTGGGGCACTGCATTGTGGGAACAGAAGGTGAGTCGAACCATGAGGAGAGTGTGCAAGAGAGCATTCAGGTTTGTGATGACCCATGATATGGCCACCAGGAGGACACAGAATCTGGGCCTCATCATCAGGGTGTAGTGGAGTGGGTGACAAATGGCCACATAGCGGTCATAGGCCATCACACTCAGGAGGAAGCCATCCATGTTACCAAATATGAACAAGAAGTACATCTGGATCATACACTCCGTGTAAGATATGGACTTGCTTCCCACCATGTGATTTACCAGAGCCTTGGGGACGGTGACTGAGGAAAAGCAGATGTCGACACTGGAGAGGTTGGCCAAGAAGAAGTACATGGGTGTGTGGAGATGAGGGTCACAGCTGACGGCCAGGATGATGAGAAGGTTCCCAGAGATGGTGACCATGTACATCCCCAAGAACATACCAAAGACAAAATCATCTTGNTACTGAATCTTCAGAGAGTCCCAGGAGGAGGAATTCTGTGACTGTCGTCTGATTGTCACCATCCATGTCTCTGGAGAAGAAAGTGAGACCTGTATACAGAAATCATTCACCAACACTTGGAGAAAACATTGGTGGAGTTGGGAAATTTTACTCATTAGTTGAGAATTAGCTGCTAGTAAATTCCCTTACAATGTATTTTTATAGCAAAAGATTAGTCCATTTTGAAATGATTGAATTATAATATCTATGATTTTATTCTCTTGTTTGCTAAGTGCCATATATATGAATAGTTAACTAAGTCTAGGAATATACATAGTACATGAAGAAACTGAGGAGTGGACAGCTAGGTGCTTTATCAAATTTGCTGATCAATAGCAGTGAGAGTTCAAAATAAGCTGATGATCTTGTTCTCTGTGTTACACATATACACACATGAGCATGCATGTTCACACATACACAACCACACATAAATGCATGAACACACACACCATGTACAACACACGCATACATACACAAACAGGCACATAAATACCTTGAAACTCAGACACACAAACACACACTTTCTCATTGTTCTTTGGCCTGACCAGGAATTTCTGAGCTTATGCAATCTTCCCGCCTCAAATTCGAACTGGCTCAAATAGGTAGGTACCAAGTCACCAGAAGTTACAGCTGAGAAGGGAGGAGAGTCACCCTGGGGTGATCAGAGGTCTGGCTGGGGAAAGCGAAGAGAGGAGACAGGTGTCAGGAGAAATGGCCTGGCTGCAGGGACAGAACATGACATGGAAATTGATGACATTGGATGCTCATGTGGTCCAGACAGCGAGCTGACTGCTGCTGTGAGAGTGGAGCTAAGCACAGCGCTGGGATGGGAATCCAAGGTAACTTCCAGAGCGTTGTCATGGATGTAGACCAGTGTAACAACAGCAGCAACAAAGAGCTAGAATGAGGGCTGGGGAGATGGCTCAGTGGGTAAAGCACGTGCCATGTGTGAAGACCTGAGTTCAAATCCCCAGAACCCTCCTAAAACTCCACACCATAGAGCACGTCTTCTATCCCAGGGCTTTTATGGTGAAGTGAGAAGCAGAACTCTGCATGAGTGCTGTGACACATGTGCAGCTACACTCATAATCATACATGGACACACACACGCACACACACACACCACTATTTAAAAACTAGAATATGCATCTAATGGATCACGGGTTTAGTGGACTATAGAAGCAAAGAGTTGAGAGTTGGAATGATGGGTAGTTAATAAGGACCAACAAAAATGGCCCTTGACTATGTGTTAATGTTCTAGAAGCCACATAGTTTTCCATCAAAGAAATAGAAAAATATGCAATGGGATGTAAAGGCAACTTGCTTCCGTGCGGTGAAACCACAGCTAAGCTCACTCCTGAGTTTGTTATGCTGCAGTTGTTCTGTATTTTCTTATACTCTGCATTTATAGTGGTTGAGTCTGTTGACTTCCCATGGGAGCCCTTACCCATTGGGAAGAATGGATGTGGGGAGGCTTGAGTGGGAGGAGGGAAGGGAGGACAGGTGGAATGAACTGTGGATGGAATGTAAAATTAAATTCTAAAAAATTAGTATAAAAAAGAGATGGTGGATATTGACATGGCAATTTCTGGGAATAATACTAACATTTTTGGGTTTAAGCCCTAGGTTTACAGCTTCTAGAGGACTCCAGTGTATCATGGTAGGTCATGCATGGACCCCCCTTTCTTTGATTGGTTCTTCAGCTTTAGCTTTTGGATTCCAATTCCACTTCCCCTTAAGCTTCCTTATGAGACAGAATGCTGCTGTCATGGCTGTGAAAAGAGAACCTTCAGGATATATGTATGCATGCATGTATAAACGCACATATGTATGTGTGTATATGCATACCTAAATGTGCGTTTGTTTTGATGAGTGATTTCTGTGAATCATAGGAGTATTGGGTGTGTCTGAGATGCCAGAAGTGAAGACATGTCTGCATCACTGGGGTCTGAGACCCTGAACCTTAAAGGCTGCTTTGTCTCTGGACTCCAGCGGCAGTCAACACGCCACTGCCCAGTTTCGGTAGCATCCAAGCAGCCACAGTCTGAGACACCTTCATTATACAACCACACACTCCAGGGGATACGCACAGAACAAAGAAGAGGACCAGGATAAAATAATGACATTCTCCATCTCTGTTTCTTTTTCTCTCTCTGTATCTGTCTCTCTGTGTGTGTGTGTGTGTGTGTGTGTGTATCTCCTCTCTGTGTGTCTCTGTGTCACTGTCTCTCTAAGTATCTCTGAATCCTTGTCACTGTCTCTCTGATTCTCTGTCTCTCTCACTTTCTCTCTCTCTCATTCTCTCTCTCATTCTCTCTCTCATTCTCTCTCTGTCTCTGTCTCTCTGTCTCTGTCTCTGTCTCTGTGTCTCTCTCTCTCTCTCTCTCTCTCTCTCTCTCTCTCTCTCTCTCTCTCTCTCTCTCTCTCTCTCTCTCTCTCTCTCTCTGCTTCTGACCAGACTTTTTAACAGTCTGCAGTACTGCTGCTAATCCTCTAACCTCCATTCTATTTTTGTGCTTCCTCTACCTACATTACGGCTTCCACTGTGTTCCTAGTGGAGAGAACCTCATGTAGGAACAAGGCATGGACATGGAGGAGTGAGACACCTTTCCTCCTTTAAACTTGGTCAGATGCAGAGGGATTGAATGAAGTTCTTTCTCTATAAGTCATACCATGTGCTCAAGTCTATGAAAGTCTGCCTGTTGTAGGGTTGCCCTCTGCTGTTTCCTCAGCCTCCTTACCTGGGTGCTCCTGCTGTTATCAGATGTCTTCAGGAAAGTTCTGTCTCTGCTGGTGCCATGGGTGAGACTGGGTTTTGAGAAATCCACACTTGAAGCTGAGAAGGGAAGGGCCTTTTCCCCCAGAAGAGAACATCTAGAATGAGGCATGTGGGTCTCTTTGGCCAAAATTGGATGGTTGGAAGTGAATAAATTGATGCTTTATCTCTGGAGGTGGTGCTGCCATGAAGATGGTGCCAAGTGTGATCCCCTAGGGTGGATTTCTCAGAGGTTCTAATTAGAGGCATAGATAAAGTGTTCAGAGTCTATATTCTGTCTGGGCAAAAGAATTAGGATCCTCAGAAAGTCAGTTGTTATACAGGTCCTCGCTGCTAGAGGTCTATCCTTGGTTATTATTTATATTTAATCATATCTGATAACATGGGGCTTACAAATATTTATAATGTATAATATTGCAGTATATAAATATTTTGTATCACATAACAATACATTAGGTTAAGGTCAGCATGAACTTGATACCAAAATCTAGTGAACACATTGCTAGAAATCAGACCACACACCAATTAATGTCACCATCAATTGTATGGCCTAAAACCAAAACTGGAGCCCTCTGTCAAGTATGAATCAATTACCAAACCCAACTGCAATGGTTTCTATAACAATGATATGAAAGATGAACAAAAGGCACTTAAATATTAGTGTAAAAATTTTCTAATAAATCCCAAATGAAAGGGCTCCTTGACTTGATTAAAGGCTTTTACAAAAATATTTCATTAAAGTCAGTACAGCCCAATATTAATCTCTATTTGTCATGTATTTCAACTGTTCTTCTCCAAATGACTTTACTATTCTTCTTAGTCCCCTGTTCATATAATAGTTAGACCAAGCTCATCAATTTATAAAAATATATATTTTACAGTGTTGAATTTGGCAACAATAAGCCAAAAAAAGTAATAAATTTCATATGGACACCAAGTCTTCTGAACTTTCAATCCCATGAATCTGTCTAATCAGTTGACTCTTCTTTCTCTTCTTTCAGTTGTCAAAAAACAAAAAACAAAAAAAGACTGATTTGTAATGCCAGTGTGATTGCTCAGCATGTAAAGACACTTGTCACCAAATGGGACTTTGATCCCTAGAACATACAAGGTCAAGGGAAAGAACTGACTCCTGAAAGTTGTCCACTGGCCCTCACATGCACACAATGCAACACGTGCACATATACAAACACACGCATGTGCACACCACATGCACACACAGAGAGAGACAGGGAGAGAAAAATGTAATTCATAAGACATATCTTGCTGATAATGGCATAAAGACATTGCATTCATACTTTTATTGTTTTTCTTTTCTCTTTTGTGACCAGGGTTCACCATATAGACTATGATGACCTTGAAATCCCATGCATTTGTCTCAAGCTTCCAAGAACTGGGATTAGAGATCTCACTCTATACAGAGAGGAACAGAAAAAAAAAGTGCGAGCATTAGCACCCCATGGTGTGACTAAAGGAAGGAAGATTTCTATTGCTGATATGAGAGAGGGAGAGGCAGAGGATCTGGGAGAGGTCAGAGCCAACAGAGGAAGAAGGAAACTGGACCTGGCCAGGGCTATCTGTGAGAGAAGAGAGAAGGACCAGGCAGAGAACAAGGAGCATAGAGAGAAGACCAGAGCAGCAGGAGTGAGGATGTGAGGAGAGCTGTGTTGTAAGGAGGATGAGCAGCTGGAGGAGGGGAGTCTCAGCTGGAGGGAGTTTAGGGTAGAGGGGAAGGTGAGAGGGTAGGATGCCAGCAAGGACATGTGTGACAGGTCCTTGTGATACTGAGGGAGCCTGGAAGCCAGCAAGTGCTTTGGTATGCTGATAGGCACCACAGGTAGCCATAAGTCTCCTCAGCTAGAGATAAGGGAAATTACGCCTTTCAGCCCATGGGAACTGACTTCACAAATTCCTGAGGAATGCTGGCTTTTATCTAACTGCCAGAAACCCTATAGTCCAGTTTGAGCTCATTTCTGGATACAGGGACTGTCTTTCAGACGTAGGGAAATTGGGACCTGATAATCACCATCATGACCAGCTTTGTGTATGACACAATTAACATGAACTTTAAAAAACATTGACTTCCAATTTCATTATTG